>NC_088240.1:69309934-69392434 GCF_036934945.1 Oncorhynchus masou masou
CAGACTGCAACCCACTCCTCAGTTGGTCTCTCCCTTAGAGTTCAGCTGCTGAATCAACTGGTCAGCCTGCAGGAGACAAACACAAATAGTACAATAATAAATAAAATGACAAGTCATGGCTTCTTCATGTCTTTTTGATGTCTGAATTGCCAGTCCATTGTCACGCTCATGTATTGTATTTAAAGGTAGAAAAACAAAGGCTCTTGCATGGGGTGCATGCCTGCAAACCAACCTGATGGGAATAGACTGATAGAGGTGAGTGTCTCTGACATACTGTATAGATGGCCATCCTTTAACCTGGGAAGACCCATATACACACTGAAGGCAGACACAGGAAAAAAACAGGTTTCCTAGTCCAGTGTATTTGGGGCTCTAGTCACCTTACTTCATCCCAACAGATTTCCCCAGCCCAGTAGTCTCCACAGGGAGTTAATTGACCATGAAAGCAATTGACCATGAAAGCTGGCAGTGATAATGCAGTGAGAGATCAGTGTTGGCTGACTGGCTCTTAACAGATGACAACACAACAGCCAGAGTGGCAGAAAAGAGCTGCTGGAACAGTGAGGAACAATGGAGCTGTTCATCAGCTGCCAATCTAGACTGTCCAACTTTATGTAAAAAAAAAATTTTTTAAAAGAGCCCTCTTTCCCAAACACAATGCTAACAAGCTACTCTGACAAGTCTAAATGAGTAGAGTTGATGTTTGTGTCCAGGTGATGTCAAGGCAGCAAGGCAAGGGAAATTATTGTTCTATCCTGACTTTGGTACTGTACGAACACTGAACTCAATAGGTGGATAATATTATCACAGAACATACTTTTTATTTTACCTTTATTTAACAATGTGGGGGAAATTGTGAAACATTTATCACACAAATTCTGACAGCTACCGTACCACAATGGCCATTTGAAAGAGACTTACAGTGACAAACCAATAGGAGTTGGGTCTGTAGAAGAGGCGGGACATGAAGCCCATCTGACTGGCAGGTGCCAACACATGTAGGTGCAGGTGAGAGACAGAACAGAATGGGGGCCAGTGAAAGCCAAACCTGTAGAAAATAATAATAATAATAGTCTGCTTCTTTGTCTCTGCATGATCTGTGACAACAGCAACATGTTCAAAATGCTAAATTCTACAGACTGCTGAATGTGATTTGCCATTGTATGTCATTTCATAAAGTCAAACCAATCAACTATGCATGTATAGCAAAAATAAATAAATTGGCCTTTACAATTGGAGCCACTTGTTAATAAAAGGTCAGGGACGATACCAGTATAGCGACTCTTGTCAGTATCGTGGCAAAGAAACAAACACACTACACGGCTTTAACTTACTTTGGAAAACAGCCCTAATGTTGAAAACAGACATTATGTCATCATCTAGTCACATTTGTTCATTTTTCAGGCTATATCATACAATAGTTTGCATACAGCAGGTTTTTAAAGAACCAAAGAGTTGTCTGCTTTCTATTTAATTTTTCCCCCCATGGAAAACATCTCAATACTGGTATTGTCACAGCCCTAATAACATCTGAAGATTGAAAAACACTCCATTTGAATCATGTGACATTGACTGGAGAGAATGTTGTGGTCATACCTAACGTCGCTGAGGTCTAAGACATTGTTCTTCTGAAGGATCTCCATCCCTATCTCCACCATCTTCTCTACTGATCACAGACACAGCAGGATAATCAGTTAACACACACACACACACACACACACACACACACACACACACACACACACACACACACACACACACCTTTAAAGTTGCATACCTAATGACACATGCTCTTTACTGAGTGATTTACAGTTTCCAACATGTCTCGTGGGCACAACCAGGTAATGATGGGGAGCTCCAGGCTTGATGTCCCTGAAGCAAGAGACCTCCTCGTCCTGTCATGGAAACGAAGTCAAAGACATGGGGTGGTCACTAGTTGGTTCAGCTAGGACGTCCATTACAATCAGCATTGTTTTCAGTTTGGAAGCTAACCTGCCTAAAAACTATTTTTGGGATCATTAATGTATATTGTTTCCACATAGCTATGGAAATATGATAATGTATTAGCTCAAATGACCTGTCGTAGTGGTAATCAACGTCGCTGTTTTCTGACAGCTAACCTAGCCAGCTAACGACGTTAGTTAACGTAACGTTAGCCTAGCTAGCTAGTTTGTGTCAATAATTCACTCATACTCACAACATGAAGAATCTCCGTGCCCATCTCATTGTTGACAACCTTGCAGAATATGCATTTCTTGTCGTATCCTTCGCCTTGACCTACGTTTATTTTAGAAATATATACATTTGCAGGTTCAGAACCTTCGTTGGTTGCCATATTTATTGGTCGTCACTAGTTACCACAGCCACAAAGGCATAGACCCCGCCTATTTCTACAATGTATTTAAAATGTTATTTAAAACCTAACCTTATCTCTAACCTTAACCATCCTGCTAACCTTGTGCCTAGCCAATTTCAACTTTGTGGCTGTGGAAATCATACCTATCAACGAAGGAACACAAGTGGATCAAACGGTTATCGTTGGTGAGTCGAAAGGTAAAGCAAACAAATTACCCAACTTGGTAGTGCGCACGAATGTCCACCTGAAGGTGGCAGTGAAACACGTCTCTCACTGAATCGTCTAAATAAAATATTTACATTTTAGTCATTTAACAGATATGCTTTTCTATTTTCTGCCACTTCTTCAACATGTATAAGTCAATGCTATGGTTATATTGCATTGTTGAATTTGCCTAAATTGTTTAAAGATGGGATTTTGTAAGCCATTTTCGTGACCTAGGAAAATAACGATAAAGATTAACTTCTTGTTTACAGTAATAAAGATGGGCTCAACTTAGGTATTTTGTATTTTATTAGGATCCCCATTAGCTGTTGTGAAAGTACATTAGGCTGCATCCTATGTAGGCCTTGCTTTTGAGATTGCAGGTGTAATTTTCATTAAGCAAACATACTTTCCTTGACAGTACAGCAACATGTAAATTAATGCTGTGACATTTTATAATTTCTTTCAAAACCAATCATACAATGAGTGATTACTGATGTGGCCTTAGGCTACCTATTGATAGCTTAATTTCAACATACAGAAATGACTGGGCATCTGGCATGATAATTCAAAATACTGAGTAAATCTAAAACATGTCATATGTCCTTTTGTTTTCATGAATCTTGCTTTTATATTGTTGTTGATGAGATTAATATTAGTGTATTAATATTTCAGGCAATGATGCTTATTGATCTGAAAACAATCAGTCACATAATCACACAAGTTTAAAGCACATTTTTTGTCACCTGGAAATGCAGAATTTTAATAAGGAGCCATTAACAGTGCCAGCACTGTACAGCACACATACAGAAAAACAAAACAAAATACTTCCCTGGATAACCTTTCTTTAAATATATATATATTTTTTTTTATAGCAAATATAAAAACATCAAAGGAATGTGAAAAAGACGCCAAACTAAAACAATTGGTCCATCTTATATCCTGTTTCTTTCTTTTAAACAAATTTCATTATTCTCTTTTAGAAATGTAAGAAAACATTTAACATGGATTTAAACCCATACCTTTAGTACAAACCATTAGAGGCCACTTTTAGCAGCTCTAAGAGACAGTACTCTGCCGTGGCTGTTTCTAGACCTGAGTGTTGTGTGTGTGAGGAATCCCTACGGGGCATCTGATGTTGTTCCCTTGTAACACAGACACAGAAATAAATACAAAATAGTTGGGTAGTACAGTAGTGTGTTCATCTTAGCCTCTATAATGTTTAAAGCTTATGAGGAAATTGTGATGAAAATAGGATATTACTCTAAAATGGGAATGGCAATCTTCATGGTCAATCTTCATATAAATATAATAACAAATAAAAACAAAAATGTCTTATTACCCCAGATGTATGTGCTTGAACCGATTATTTTAAAATCGCACACAGAAGAAGTTACTATCATAATTTAGTAGCTAATGGCAGCATGCCCCATTCTGCCTTTAACATGAAATACTCAATGAGAGGGGGCAGCACTGAGCTAGCCTGCAACGTCACATCCTGGAGTAGCTCAAACTAGCATGTAATGCCTACGTAAATCTCCCACATGAGACGCCATCTTAATGGACTTCCTTGGCTTCAAATGCACTATTGAGTTTTCACATAGGAATGACTGGTGTCACGTGATCGATGGCATTGTCCATTCATATATACAGTCATTGGACAAACCAAGCTTACTATATTAAGCTTACTGTACTTTAACAGCTTGAACACAGGCTAAACCTCACTGAACACAAGTAAAGCCATGTTGTAAACCATAGATAATCATGGCTCTAGCTTTTTTCTCTCTCTCTTTTCCGCTTCTGAGTCTCTCAGCGTCTCGCTCTGTTTACTGGACAGTCCAGACTTCCAGGTCCTGAACTGTGAAGTCTTGCTGGGTGGACAGGGGCTGGTTGTTGAAGGTGTGACATGGGAAGCTGGCACCGTAGTACAGATCAGCATCCAGCCACAGGCCAAAAAGCCCCCTAGAGGTCAACAAGAGAAAGATACAGTGGGGCAAAAAATAATTTATTCAGCCACCAATTGTGCAAGTTCTCCCACTTAAAAAGATGAGAGAGGCCTGTAATTTTCATCATAGGTACACTTCAACTATGACAGACAAAATGAGAAAATCACATTGTAGGATTTGTAATGAAATTATTTGCAAATTATGGTGGAAAATAAGTATAGCAAGATTTCTGGCTCTCACAGACCTGTAACTTGTTATTTAAGAGGCTCCTCTGTCCTCCACTCGTTACCTGTATTAATGGCACCTGTTTTAACTTGTTATCAGTATAAAATACACCTGTCCACAACCTCAAACAGTCATACTCCAAACTCCACTATGGCCAAGACCAAAGAGCTGTCAAAGGACACCAGAAACAAAATTGTAGACCTGCACCAGGCTGGGAAGACTGAATCTGCAATAGGTAAGCAGCTTGGTTTGAAGAAATCAATTGTGGGAGCAATTATTAGGAAATGGAAGACATACAAGACCACTGATAATCTCCCTCAATCTAGGGCTTCACGCAAGATCTCACCCGTGGGGTCAAAATTATCACAAAAATCCGAGAACCACATGGAGGGACCTAGTGAATGACCTGCAGAGAGCTGGGACCAAAGTAACAAAGCCTGCCATCAGTAACACACTACGCCGCCAGGGACTCAAATCCTGCAGTGCCAGATGTGTGCCCCCGCTTAAGCCAGTACATGTCCAGGCCCATCTAAAGTTTGCTAGAGAGCATTTGGATGATCCAGAAGAAGATTGGGAGAATGTCATATGGTCAGATGACACCAAAATATAACTTTTTGGTAAAAACTCAACTCATCGTGTTTTGTTAGACAAAGAATGCTGAGTTGCATCCATAGAACACCATACCTACTGTGAAACATGGAGGTGGAAACATCATGCTTTTGGGCTGTTTTTCTGCAAAGGGACCAGGACGGCTGAACGGTGTAAAGGAAAGAATGAATGGGGCCATGTATCGTGAGATTTTGAGTGAAAACCTCCTTCCATCAGCAAGGGCATTGAAGATGAAACGTGGCTGGGTCTTTCAGCATGACAATGATCCCAAACACACCGCCCGGGCAACGAAGGAGTGGCTTCGTAAGAAGCATTTCAATGTCCTGGAGTGGCCTAGCCAGTCTCCAGATCTCAACCCCGTAGAAAATCTTTGGAGGAAGTTGAAATCCGTGTTGCCCAGCAACAGCCCCAAAACATCACTGCTCTAGAGGAGATCTGCATGGAGGAATGGGCCAAAATACCAGCAACAGTGTGTGAAAACCTTGTGAAGACTTACAGAAAACGTTTGACCTCTGTCATTGCCAACAAAGGGTATATAACAAAGTATTGAGATAAACTTTTGTTATTGACCAAATACTTATTTTCCACCATAATTTGCAAATAAATTCATTAAAAATCCTACAATGTGATTTTCTGGCCACTCTCATCTTTTTCAGTGGGAGAACTTGCACAATTGGTGGCTGACTAAATACTTTTTTTGCCCCGCTGTATATATCAGACCAGAGCCAAAGGATGTGGTTTAGCCAATAAGATCTGTAGACATCAATGAGTTTGTGGAAGCTAACTAGATTTACTTTTAGATGATAAAGGCTTCAGTATTTCTGATAAAGAAAATTCTGAACACTTACCCTCCTCCACCAATCTGTAGAGAGTCCATATGGCCCCTGATGAAGTAAGAGTTCTCACCACTCCACCTGTAGGCCTGTGTGAAGAGAGAGGTGTCAGATTAACTCCACCCATCACAACAGTCAAGAGACAGCCTATTAACTACAACGACAGTGGCTGTATCTGAAATGACACCCTATTCCCTATAGTACAGTAGTAGTGAATAGGATGCCATTATGGACAAGCCGTGCACACAACAGTATGCAATGTTACCTTAAATGCAGGGTCGAAGCTGTAGACAAAAGTCTCTCCTGTTCCGTAGCAACAGTCACTCACTCTGAAGGGATGGGAGGAGAAGGCACCAAACACCTGAGAGAGAGGTTAAACAAACCTATTAGCATTTTACTGGGATCGTATGACCCATTCATAATGTAATAACAATGTAATAGCAGTACATGGATGTAACAGTACGTTAGATGTCAGTCATATAGAACAGTGCGTTGTTGAGATGTCTACCTTTTTTTCCATGTCTTTGATGACCAGAAGCACAGGACTGTCGATGTGGGCCATTTGCCTGTACAGAGTCTTCAGGCTGGTGCCATGAATGGCTGTGCTGTAGACCAGGTTCCATGGATACCCCTGTGTCCTTGCTGGTATGTGATTGGCTAGCTGTGGGTTTCAGAAACAGAGGATGAGATGGATGATGAGAAAATGTCCCATTTAAATTCACATGTCAAAGCTGTGTAATGCTGAGATGAGTATGTGCACTTTATTTTCCCGGAACTCAGTATAAATTGAAGAACCAAAAAAAAGTCCCATATTTAGCTTTGTACATATCAAATAAACCAAAGCACTAAGTTCCTCCCATGAGCTGGCTGTGTAGCCTATATACTGCTGTGAGATTTTTTTTTTAAATTTACCTTTATTTAACCAGGCAAGTCAGTTAAGAACAAATTCTTATTTTCAATGACGGCCTAGGAACAGTGGGTTAACTGCCTGTTCAGGGGCAGAACGACAGATTTGTACCTTGTCAGCTTGGGGATTTGAACTTGCAACCTTTTGGTTACTAGTCCAACACTCTAACCACTAGGCTACCCTGCCGCCCCGATTGCTTTACTTTTCCTTTACTTCATTAGGTTTATTTGATAAGTACAAAGCACCTTCAACATTTCTGTAAACGTGCCAGAAGTGACTGTATTAGCCACAGTGTTTTGTTGTAGTGTAGTTTAACAGTAACTCACACTCTCGATGTGTTGGTCGTTGAGGAGCTGGCTGTGGTTTCGGAGAACAGGAAGTATGTCCTCAGTCTCCTCGCCCTCAGAGCGGTTACCCTCCTCTGAGCTGCACACGCTCCATCGAGGCTTTACTGAATCGTTCCCTGTGATGATCTGCAAGGAAATAACCACAAACTCTGTTAAGGGGAAAGTTCACCAAAATTACTAAATTACTTATATGTCCCGGGTATTATAATTTTTCGCTTTCATGTTCAAATGATCTTAAAGTAACTTTATTAAGGTACAAAATCCATTTCAGACACTTTGGGATGATTTGGACATGAAATCACAACTCTGTTAAAACACATTCTCTTTTTCACTCTGTGAGTTTCTCAGCCACATCTCTGTTAAAACACTCTCTTTTTCACTCTGCTGTGAGTTTCTCAGCCACATCTCTGTTAAAACACTCTCTTTTTCACTCTGCTGTGAGTTTCTTAACCACACTGATTTTGTTAAACAAGGCTGAGTAATTAACTGACTCAAAAACAAACACAATAAAACATGAAATTACACCCACAATCAGTACTAGTGAGTGAGGGTGGTTGATAAAAGACAAAATACAATAATTTCTTCAACCCTTCACCAATAAATTAACATTATTGCACACCACCCTAAAACTACTCTTCACATATTTGGGTCATACTAAAGGTATTTCAAAAAATACAAATAAAAATGGCATGCATACTAGTACATTATCTCACACTAAACATTTACAATTCACAAAAATAAGAGTATAGTTAGCAACCCACCATTACATATGGCTCCAGACATTTGTTTGCAAAGTAAAGCACCTTGATGTTCTCCTGCATTGGTCTCATGTCTACTAATATTCCTCCAAAACACAACTCATGTATACTAATAAGGTAACACAGTTGCCTCAGTATATGATACTGTATGTACCACAGGCACAGGCAAGAGTGTGAACTGATAACCTGTACCCAACCATCAAATGCTCTCTCTTACTTCATTCAACTTCCATCCCCCTAAATCTCATTGGCTGATAGTAGACCTGCTTGTGGAAACAGTATTGGCCACCTCTGTTTTGTGTTTCAGATTCCTTTCTCGAAAAACAGGATGGCACTTGTAGTAAACTGAATTATGGTGCATATGTCCATATATGGGGTGTCCGGCAGTTTTGAGCTAACTGTCAAAATATCTCATTGTTGCACTCATGGCAATGAGCCAACAATTCTGTAGCCTGGGTACTAGTCTGTGTCTCCTAACCTTCCACTCCTTGTACTCCGTGCTATTTGCCAAACATGTTTAGCATATGAGAAGAAGTGGCAAGGAGTGGAATGTTAGGAGAAGAAGACTGGTACCCAGGCTAACAAATATGTGCCTTAAAGCTACAATATTTCATAGATATTTCATCACAACAAACCTAACCTAGATGTATAAATGTCAAGTAAAAATAGTTTCAAAACGTGCTTAAATCTATTATTTAATACTTGTTTAATTTGTCTAATCAATTCTTTATAATGAGAAACTGCTCTCATTGTTTTAGAGATAGAGGTCGTTGAATGCAATGCCACATCTTTAGATCCTTCAATCAGAACTCACCCCCCAGTTTATGGCAGCACAGCAGCACAGCACAGCTAGCTCGTATTGCTCCACTACCAGACAGCAGGGATGCTTGTGGTGTCTCGTGTTGTTGTCCTTGTTTTGGATCAGTTCAACCCTGAGGAGGCAATCACATACATCAATATAATGTTTATGTACTTTAAATTATGTAATACGTTTCACCAAAAACCCACACACTCCTCTGCAATATGATTGAAACACAATCTAATCTAGCAACCACAAGCCAGAAATCTTTAAACAAGCCTAAAGTGAACCAATTTCTGCATGGAAAAACAAGTCTTTCAGCTACTTTTCAGAAATAGCTCTTACAGGAAAAAGCTAATTTAGAGTCCAAATGCATGACTACAGCCCATTGGAATGCCACTATCAGATCATACATAGCCTCTGGTCTGCATGAATAATGACTAAAGCACACACAAGACCTGAAGAGGCTGGAGCTGAAGCTGACATAGGCCTAGCTATTTCCCCGATCAAGAAACTGCCCTTGTTAAATTACATTTTTAACCTAGCAAAGAAAGGGCAAGATTTGTCTTTACAAACCCCTAATTTCTCCAAATCAAGTGTCCAGGTTTGGTATCCATAGTAAGTATTGTCACTTACTCTTCAAAGCTGTAATTGACTCCCATGCTGAATAGTAGCTGGGGTAGAAAGGAGGTGCAGGAGATGGAAAAGGAGGTGAAGAAGAGAGGATGATATGGTGAAAATGAGAGCGGATTGTCTGGAGGCTCAGTGCTTTAACAGCATGTCTACCCCATCTCAGCCATCAGGCATCTTATACTCCAGCGTTACAGCTTAGATAAGCCCCTTTCACCATAAAACCCCCCCTTAAGGTCCTTCAAGGCCGCCTGACATGGAGGATTTCACAATGGCGTTAGATAGCCTCTGTGACACATTATCTTTACTTGCTACAGTATGCCTCCCTGGGCTGAATCTGGGTTAGAAAATGACAGTGTCAATTCAGTGTCGCAGAGACGCTAATTTCCAAACAAATAAAGGTCTGGCTGACAGACTGTCTTTTTCGATCTGTCTCTTTTCCTGATACTTTTGTTTTATTGCAATCTGCACTTTATTGTGTGAAACACAGCCAGTCCCAATTGACTCCCTACCACTTCACTTTGGCCCTTACCCTTCAAGGTGTGCAGATCTGTGAGATGGAAGCTCCTCCACTACATTGCGTATACCTATCCAGACCCTGTAGAGAGTCTTTGAATCTCCAAGAGTTAGTGTCAAGAGGAAGGGGTAAGGAGCAAATTGGAAACTCTGTCTAAATAAAGCCAGGGGTCAGAGAGGAGGCCAAGAGGTTACACAACAGTAGCCAACCATAGGATGGAAGAAATCCATATCAGACTGTGTGGGGGCTGATTACAGACACACATGGAGGATCGATGGTGTTGCACATTTACATGACTATGTGAAATATATTTTATTGAGTTAAATATAAATGGACAACTTTTCCATGAGTGAAAAACATGAATCACATCCAATTAAAGATCTACTGTAATCTACTGGTACCTACTATATATATATATAAAAAATTAGACTGAGCTATCAATCTGGTATAGTGTTTGCCCTTTCCAGGACAATTGCTTAATAGTTACAGTTTGTACTGTACCTGTTAGACAACTTTCACTTGGCAGTGAAGCATCTAGTAGTTGCTTCAACTCTCCTCCAATTCCTGCAAATCCGCTCTCTGCCTCAGCATGTTCCAGATGAGTCATGGGAAAATCCCACATGGACCTGGACATGCTAAATGCATCCTTAGTGCATTTAACTATTAAATGCAATTAATTGAATGGCCGCTTTGGGAGTGTGTACAAAATGCTAATCAGGCAATAAGTATTTAAGGAAAATGTGTGTATTTAGATGGGGGATGGGGAAGAAACCCATGGTATGTCTTTAGTTTGGTTTGCTGTGGTAGACTGCTGTAGACCCTGTGGCAGGCCCTCTATCAAAAACAATAGAGTAGAAGGATGAGGAATTATCATCCAGAATACAAACAGTTTGACACTTCATCAGACCATTATCACAGAGACTTTGACTGGACCTAGGGATATTACATGTAAGAACCACTGAAACGTTGTATAGCGCAACCCCAATTTATGAAACCTATTGATAAAAAAAACGTACTTGTTTCACACAGATGTTATCATTCCATATTGTGTGTTTTCATGTCAATAGTGGTGCGTATCTGAGTGGTAATAGACAGTAGAAAACATTTGTTTATCACCCCTAACTTGCGTCAGTTAGTCTTACCTGCTGTAAACCGTGTACGTGACGAATAACAGTTGATTTGGGATGGGAGAGCTACAGTAGGGTTCACACACAGGTCACAGACTCTACAGAGGTGTCAGAGCACTAATAGGATTACTGAAAACAAAATTGTGAGGAGAATATTGACCGTTCAAAAGGTTTTGAAAGAGTAAACAGCATTCACTGGTAAAGGGCAAAGCTGCAGGTGTCAGCCCTCTTTAAAGATGCCTGATGTCCACCTGTTCACTCACAGATGTTGAGAAAGAGGAACCGCCTTACTGTAAAGCAAAACTTTCCTACTATATTTATCATCCTCTGATAAGGAGTTGTCTCTTCCTCCTATATACCCATTTTATGAGGATTGAATGAAATGCAGAAGCACTATCCACCTAAAAGCACACAGCAATTCAACTGTCAAATACAAACAATGACCACATTCATTTGTATGAGATGAAAACTGATACTTTCCTTAGGGAAAGGGGATATCTTCTCAGCTTCACAACTGAATGCATTCAACCAAAATGTGTCTTCCTCATTTAACCCAACCCCTCTGAATCAGAGAGGTGCAGGGCCTGCCCTAATTGATGTCATCGGTGCCCGGTGAGCAGTTGTTGTTGGGGTTAACTGCCTTGCTCAAGGGCGGAATGACAGATTTTTCCACATTGCCGGCTCTGGGATTCGAACAAGCAACCTATCGGTTACTGTTTCTCAACACTAACCGCTAGGCTCCTTCACCAGCCAGAGGTTCCAGTCCAGTCAAACAAACTACATGCAGTAACAAATGCATTTTATTAGCAGCTAAACATGCATAACTCTCTCTCTGATTTTCATGCGTAACCTTTTGCTTTGGGATCAGTACCCATTTAGAGCGTATGCAAAAAGTTTAACATTTGGGCCAAGTGATAAAGTTTGTAGTTTTTCTTCAGTAGGCCTTCAGTCGGCCTAAATATAGTTTTTCTGCAGCAGTGGGAACACTTTTCATTACCAAGTCAACTCTGGGTCCATTATAGTGAGGAGTCACCCTCACCTGTCCTGCTTTAAGGCACAAGAGAAAAACTTGTTGGGGTTGAACCAGTTAATTTTGGGTGACATAGAACTGCATGGCTAGTGTCCTAGGCCCCACAGAGCAGCAGTAAAACAACAACAATAGCAGCCACATCCTCCTGACCCAGTTACCTTAAAGTCACTCAAATGACACTACAACACATATCTCAATGAGAGATCCAACCACTTTCAGCAGTTATTGAATGAGAGAGTTGACACAAAAGGACCATGATGTAGAGTAGATTGAGATGGCTGTGCAAATAAACTTGGCAATACTGTATTCCTTTTGCCTGGCTGGTTGAACCAGACTTGATAAGTAAAGAGGTAGAATAATGGTGTGGGCAGTGTTCATTCTGGTTCAACCAGGCAAGTACAGATGTATTATCTTAATTTGATCACTCTGTGGTCACAGAGAATTTCCCTGCACTTGAGGAAATTCAAATGTGCCTCTTGATTTACATACATTTACTGAAAACCTGCAGTTTTCTTTCTTTCTCTATCGCTCGCTAAACACTAAAGAACCAGACAGAATAAATGTCCTACTACTGTAGGTCCTACTGGTGTGACATTCAAATGTACATGCACTTCAACAACCGTTGTTTTATATAGCTTAATAACACAAGATAGATTTTGTTCTCCACTATGCCATACAAGTGTTTATGAAATGCAGCTGTAGGCTACACCTAAACTATAGCCTACTGTAGTCTATCCAAGACTAATTTCCCAATAAAAAATATCACATTTTTAAATAATCAAGTCCTCCTGCTGCAGGATTATTTTACACCTGTGACGAAACTGGTCAAATTAAGATCTGACACCTGTATTTCTTCCCTTCATACACTAAACCACAGCAAACTGTTCCCATGGAAAAGCAAGTCTGCTGCAGTCAGCATCAAATATACTTGCATCTGTCACATGCTTCATATATATAAATAGTGACATGAGGAAAAAATACACAGTGAATAATGAATAACAAAAACTAGTAAAAATAACATGGCTATGTACAGGGAGTACCAGTACCGAGTCAATGTGCATGGGTACGAGATAATTTAAGTAACTATGTAATTACATACAGTGAGTGTACTAAACATTAGGAACACCTTCCTATAATATTGAGTTGCACACCCTTTTGCCCTTAGAACAGCCGTAATTTGTCAGGTCATGGACTCTACAAGGTGTCGAAAGCGTTCCACAGGGATGCTGGCCTATGTTCACTCCAATGCTTCCCACAGTTGTGTTAAGCTTTTGGGTGGTGGATCATTCTTGATAAACTGTTGAGTGTGAAAAACCCAATTCTTAACACACTCAAACCCAGTGCACCTGGCACCTACTACCATATCCTGTCCTAAGGCACTTAAATCTTTTTTCTTGCCCATTCACTCTCTGAACGGTGCACATACACAATCCATGTCTCAATGGTCCCAAGGCTTAAACATCTTTCTTTAACCTGTCTCCTCCCCTTCATCTACACTGATTGAAGTGGATTTAACAAGTGACATAAACAAGGGATTATATCTTTCACCTGGATTAATCTGGTCAGTCTATGTCATGGAAAGAGCAGGTGTTCCTTGATGGTAGGGATAATGTGAATAGTTAACAGATAGACAATAGACAGTAGTAAATCTCAAAGCTCGCTGAACCAGTTTGGTCTGGAAAAAGGATGTCTAAGTAGCTTGTATTCATTTTATTGTTTTATTATTGTTTTTGTCCTATACTCTTTCATGTACAGTGAGTGTCTGTGGGTTTTTCAAAAAGTGCATTAAATCCCATGTATTATGTATTAAATTGTATTATTGTACTGTTGGCAAGTAAAGTTTGTACATTTTGGGAAGAGGCCTGGGTAGAATGGGGACAACATATTCTCCTCATGCTATTAGTGTTTATCATATGGTCATTATCTGAAATAGAATTTAATAGATGAGAGGGCAATGAGAACAAGAAAGGAATCCAACTTCACTACAGACTGTTCAAATAGATTGCAATTCATCAATACCACATCTCTCTCTCCCGTTATCTCTCACTCTTCCCCTCCTCCCTCTGTTAAAGTTCTGTCTATATCTAGCAATAATATTATGTCACTGCAAGAACAAACTTTAGTGTCTTTCAGTGGTGCATTGTCTGGTGTAATGCAGAATAAATGAGGGTTTTATGCTTGATGGTAGTGATATTACTTAAAACCTTCAGAGTCAAGTGAGTTAATGAATGTTGAGATGTCAGAGGCTTCTTAAACTAACCTACATACTGCTAGTTTGCTTGCAGCAGAGAGTCACTCTGTGGTAAAATGCTACTCTACACTTCTCTGGATCACAGAGGTAAGGGGCTTCCTGAGAAATTAAGTAGGCCGATGCATGCGTCATTTTCCCATTTAGAACTAATACAGTATTTTGAAATGTGAGAGCAACCACAATTTACTTTCCCCCAACATGTTTACCAATGTTTGAGGTAATGTTTGGGGGTCAATTCAATTCTATATCTATATGAATTGTGGAAATGTGTCGGAGGAAACACTGTTCAACTGGCGACCGAGGTCAGCCTGCAGGTGCCCGGCCCACCACAAGGAGTCGCTAGAGCGCAATGAGCCAAGTAAACCCCCCCCCCCCAGCCAAACACTCCCTTAACTTGGACGACGCTGTACCAATTGTGTGCCGCCCCATGGGACTGCCGATCACAGCCGGTTGTGATACATCTTGGGATCGAACCCAGGTCTGTAGTGACGCCTCTAGCACTGCGATGCAATGCATTAGACCGCTGCGTTTTTCGGGAGGCCGAATATAAAAAAATGTATACTCTTTGTTTGTTGACTCTTCTTCTAAAAATCCTCTCTCTTAGTGGACTGTAGTGACTTGTGTCAGTATCCACCAGAATAGATCAGCCTTACTGCCCTTTGGACCTGGTTAGCCTCTTCATTTACAATTTAGTCATTTGGGAGACACAGCAGTCAGTGGATACATTTTCATATTTTTTTTGTAATACCAACTGATCCACACAGGACCACGTAATGTCTTAGCATCAGCATGAGACCACCATCACCTATCAAAACTATCACATTTTATATCAGTACATCTGCAGACCTTTTTATGTCTTTTATGGGTCGTTCTGCCATAAAGACACCATTTTCTTTTGTTTCAGCGGCCCATAGTATGGAGTGCAGCATTGATACATGAAGGGGGCAAGACAGCATTGTGCCGTGGGAATTAAGGGAAAAAGAGGAGGGCCAGCCTTATCTGCAGGGGACATGCTGAGAGGGAACATCTTAGCAAGAAGGTTTTACGTAACTGTATTAATATAAAAACAATCAGAAAATTCAGTTAAAATTCAGGGCATACACATTTATATCAGTGCCCTCATACACAAAGCGTCTTTTGACTGGGTTAAGAAACTTAACTTCCATTTTTCCACAGAAATGTCAAAGTAAAGGGTCAAAGTGTGTGTGAAGAACCCTGTAACATTGTTATAAAGTAAAACAATGATTTTGAGTTAGGGGGTCAACCAGCTTGTGATATTCCCACTAATGCAGTCAGTGTCCCACTGCCATTCAGTTCAACACGTTGCCCTTTAAAATTTGCACCGCTCTGTGGTTGGCATTAATCTGAACCACATCCAACCCACAGTCAGTGACTTTCTGTCACTTGTATGTCAGTCAAATTAAAGCTGGGACTTTAATTTAAACAATAACAATGTGGGCACCCCTCCTCTGTTTTGGTAAAAAGCTGAGGGATGGGCCTAGAGAAATTCAAGCACTTTCAAATTCATAGACAGAACTATGGATGCAGGGACTAACTATTCATTATACAAAATTATAGTTTTACCATGTTTTGAGACTATATCGTGTTTGTTTACATTTACACTGTTTACAAACCCTGGAGTAAAACAGGCTTATTTTTAGTTCTGATGGGGTCTGACTGTTGAACTAAGCTCATGACGCATTTTTAAGCTACATTATTCAGGAATCAAAGTCGGTAGCAAATAAGGGTTCTAGCATTAAAACTAAAACATGCAATACAACCAAATTTAAAAAAAAACCATTTAAAATATGTATTTATATTGCCAAATTGCATGAAATTACTATGGATGCTGTTTCTGCCATAATACAAAATAACTGTCAGGTAGGGTAGACAGCTCTGTCCACCAATTTAACTCTAGGGAGAGAGAGTAGTGAGACTCAAACCCCCCAACTCAATCCATTGCAAAGAAATGGGAACCAGAAGGCAGGTTCACTCAGAATGCATCAACAGGCTTCCATGGAAACTAACCAGCGACACCATCATCATCACAAACAGAATCTTCATATGCTTTTCTATTTGCTTCACTTTTACCCATCACTCTAAGAAAGGTGTGGGGACAGCTATAGCTTGTGGTACTGGAATCAGGCTGTATCTAACCCTACCTCAGTGGCTGCTCAGTGGGTGACGTTTCTGTCACAGTGGAATGAGAAGCAATCTGAGTAAGGGGACTTTCATGTGGAATTCATCACCCACATTAATCTTCCAGCAAGACAATAACCCCAAGTACAAATCAAAATCCACAAAGAAATGGTTCATTGTCCATAAAATCAACATTTTGCAATGGCCATCTCAGTCTCCGGACTTGAACCTCATTCATTCCAGACCCCACTGTATATGAAATGTTGAAACATATAGTTTACTTTTGTTATTACCTAACATGACTGTAAAGAATAAGTAGTAATAAAGAGCTTTACTTTGTTGAAGGGTTAAGGGGTTTATAAATCCAATCACAACCTAGATTACAAAATAACTTTTAGGGGACACATTTCAGTAGGAAAGGAGCTGAGAGCGCAGTTGACGAAACCAAACATTGAGTTGAAAAGGAGAAGATAACTGAAATAAAATGTTCAGCTGAGGGCCGTGCACAGACCTTTGATGGGGATACGTCTTTGCTAAAACCTCTCCTGGGCTGGGTAGGAGGCTATATCAATTGATAATCGCGAATGTAGGCTAGATTAATAAACTAGTTAGCTAGTCTATGCTGGCAACTACGGTAAGAGAGCATAGTGCTGTGAGAATTAAGAAACGTTGTACAACGCAACCCAAATTTAAATCAATGATAACCTATTGATTAAAACAACTGTCTAACACTGGTTCACGCAGAGGTTATCATTCCAACTCTTATTGTGTGTTTTCATGTCGATAGTGGTGCGTGTCTGAGTGATAATAGGCAGTAGAAAACATTTGTCTATCACCCCTAACTTGTCAGTCTTACCTTCTGGAAACTGTGTACGTGAACCTCACCATAATTTGGGATGCTGCAGAACTGCACGGCTATGCTACGTGACAGAGGCGGTGTTCCCCTGATCAGGCGAGGCGACACAACAACCAATAAACACAATGAAACAATGGAAAGACCACGGACGACGACACCGGTCTACTGAGAAACCAGCAAGAGTAAACCAGAACTGGCAAGAATAAAGCCGTTACCTCGGCAGTTTCCATTCTAAATATAATACCCGCAATTAAGATCGTAAGAAAAAATACAAATGGTCGAAATTCGTAAAATGTTATTAGGAAGCAGACTTAAAAATATAATTAGTAATAGCCTTAATAGCACAAATAATATTATAGCATTAATTAACAATACTGTTAACAGCAATACGAGTAATGATTACTATAAAGTTATTATGGTAACAACAGTTAAAGAAATAACACATTATTTATAATGCTTCTATTAATAATAGTATTAATAACAATAATAATGATATTATAATAATCAACTTTTTTCCTTCTTTTTATCCCATTGTTATTTGGTCCATTATTACTTAAGTGATGATGCCCGAGAAGCGGGTGTTTGGAGGATATATTAGCACGGGTGTTCGTCGAGGGCCAGAAAACAATATATAGTCCCGACCAAAACTGGGGATGCTACCCAAGCTGGCTGGTCGTTCGATCTATCTGTTTGGTTGCCATGAGACCGACTCAGTCATTCAGTATTTTTGTTCATTATCTATTGACACGACCCAGTCTTTCATTCTCAACGTTCCATTGCCATACTGGCTGGCAACGTCCTTATCCCTTGATCTCTAGCTAGCCAACTACGGCTAACTTACAGTCACGTCAAAAAGCCAGAAGAACAGCAAAGTAGCTGCATTTGCGTTTGTTTAAAATGTTTTCTAGTGACATTTATTTGGATACATCCAGAACATGATTTCGCCTGGCATAGAAAATGTGCTCTCTCGTCAGGACACTTGTTCTGAGGAGCTAGCCAACAACACAGCTAACACAATCCCATCAAACTGAAGCTGGAAAGACAGCAAACCAGCTGCACTTTGTTTAGTTTTACCGGTTTTCTATTGATATTTCTTTGTTTATATTGTAATGACCTGACTAGATCATAAAGGAACAATTGTCCAGACAGAGGCTTGAGTTTGCGAATTGACGGTTTATTAAACCAACTTTACACAGGCTACTGTTTGGGCCGTAGCACACGCCAAAAAGATAACAGATAACCCATAAGCCAATCGTGACCTTCTCTTGGGCAGCCCAGACGTAAGAGAGAGAGAATAAAGGCTGAACCTGGTCTTAACTTCCAATGCTCACCCCCCTGCCCAACCCCCCTCCACGCCACTCCGCCAACCACCAGGATGCCCGGCATCAGAACATTCCAGGCATTCCCGTGATTGGCAGATAGCAGGTTGACTGACATGTCGGACCCCGCGAACACCGGGTACTGGTCAGTACAACACAACCACATCCTAGCCTAAGACATAACACACAGCTGTCTGTGCGGGTCGCTACACAGCCCCCCACCACAAAGTCCCTCGTCCCCGAGGGAACAAACAAAGTCTCTGAAGCGACCCGGAGGTCTCCTTTGCCTGCGTGGCCGTGATGGTCGCAGAGTGCCCCCTGGGAACCAGGGGATGAAGGCAGGGATATGGGGGACAAGGAAGCGGGAACGGGTAATACAGTCCGTGGCTCTGGGGAACCACGCGGTGACACAGGGGGAAACAGGGGAGTGGGCTGTCTGGAGCCTTGTCTGCGGCACCTGAGGGTGGGTGCCTGGAGAATGTCATTGCCAGAGAGGGGAATTGTGGGGGTTCCTGGAGTTTGGGGAAAAGAGGCCCCTCTGTATGGGGCTAACCTGTCCCGGTGCAGTGCCACCTTTCTCCCCCTGGGAGGAAGCTGCACCCGGTACACAACCTCCCCTACCCTCTCCAGGACACTGCAGGGTCCCACCCAGTGACTGTCCAACTTGGGGCATCTGCCTTTTTTTCTTAGGGGGCTGTAGACCCAGACCAGCTCCCCAGCCACAAAGTGCCTTCCCCGGGTGTGCACGTCATAGTTCCTTTTCTGCCTCACACCTGCATTCACCAGCTGCTCTCTGGCGAAGGTGTGGGCTGTCTCCAGGCGGTCCTGGAGTCTCCGGGCATACTCCGGCCCCGGAGGAACATGAGGGCTATCCAGGGGCCGACCAAACGCCATCTCCGCAGGGGTGCGGATCTCTCTCCCCAGCATGAGGAGGGCAGGCGTGCAGGAGGTGGAGTCTTGGACAGCGGAGCGGCATGCCATGAGGACCATAGGCAGGTGCTTGTCCCAGTCACGCTGGTGTTTGGAAGAGACGATGGCCAGCTGCTGTCCAAGCGTTTTGTTGAAGCGCTCCACAAGGCCATCACTTTGAGGATGGAGAGGAGTAGTGCGGGTCTTGTGCATACCCAGCCTCTCACACATGGTGGCGAACACACGGGACTCAAAGTTTCTGCCTTGGTCGCTGTGGATGGACTCTGCAGCTCCAAACCTGCTGAACATCCCCGCTGTCAGGGCGTCGACGATGGTCTCTGCCTCCTGGTCAGGCAGAGCATAGGCCTCAGGCCATTTTGTGAAATAGTCCATGGCCGTGAGCACCCAGCGGTTTCCACTGTCTGTGGTGGGGAACGGCCCAACTACATCCACTCCCACCCTCTCCATGGGAGCCCCCACTGGGAACTGTTGGAGCTGAGCATGAGAGCGGCCTGGGGGCCCTTTCTCGCTGTGCAGTTGTCACAGCGGCGACAAAAGTCCTCCACATCCCTCTTGTGCTGCCCCCAGTAGAAGCCCTGACGGAGACGGCGCAGTGTTTTTGTGACCCCAAAGTGTCCAGTCCCCACCCCCATGAGTACTCTGGAGCACAGCCTCCCGCAATGCTTTTGGGACCACCACCTGCCACCTCTCCTCTCCCGTAGCTGACTCCTTCCATGCCCGCTGTAGCACGCCATCAGCCAGCCGCAGTCTCTCAAACTTCGACCACAACCCTTTGGTCGCGAGTGAGAGCGCTGTCACCTCTTCCCATGGTGGCCTCACCTGCGCCTCTACCCACTGTAGCACTGGCTGTAGGTCTGTGTCCCGTCCCTGCTGCTGCCGCCATTCAGCCACGTCGACAGTCTGCAGCTCGCAGCAGACAGGCCCGCTCGCCCGACACACTGTGGCACAGACACCCTCCTCTGCCCGCAGCTCTCTCCCGTCCCTCTCTCCGTTCACAGTGGCGGCAGCCGTCTGCAGTACAGGGCCGACGGGACATGGCGTCGGCGTTGGAGTGGCGTGCCCCTGCCCTGTGCACCACCGTGAAGTCATACGGCTGAAGCTCCTCCAACCAGCGTGCCACCTGCCCCTCTGGCTCTCTGAACGACATGAGCCACTGGAGAGCAGAGTGGTCAGTCCTTACAGTAAAGGGCAGACCACCCAGGTAGTACTTGAAGTGTTTGACGGAAGCCACAACAGCCAAGAGCTCCCGCCGGGTGACACAGTAGCGGCGCTCATGTTTGTCAAATGTTTTGCTGAAGTACGCCACCACTCTCTCCCCCTCTGGCCCCACCTGGGCCAGCACCCCACCCATGCCCACATTGCTCGCGTCTGTGTCCAGGATAAATGGCAAGGTGAGGTCAGGGGGGGCGAGCACGGGGGCCTCGATCAGTGCACGTTTGAGGGTGTTGAACGCCTCCTCACACTCCACTGTCCAAGTGAAAGCCTTGTCCTTCGGCAGCAGGCGGTTCAGTGGAGCAGCAACGCTTGAGAAGCCCCGTACAAACCTCCTGTAGTACGAGGCCAGGCCCAGGAAGCTCTTCAGCTGACGCTGGTCGGTGGGGGTGGGCCAGTCTCTGACAGCCCCTACCTTGTCCTCCATGGTGCTGATCCCCTCCTTCCCCACTCGGTGGCCCAAGAAGGACACCTCTCTCCTCATGAAGTGGCACTTCTCGGGGTGGAGCTTCAGACCTGCGGCAGCCACCCTCTCCAGCACACGCCGTAGCGCCTCCAGGGCTGACTGGAAGGAGCTGCCATGGGCCAGGATGTCATCGAGGTATACCAGACACTGCTGTCGGGGATGCCATCCAGCACCCTGTCCATCAAACGCTCAAAAGTAGCTGGAGCGTTGCACAGGCCAAAGCACAGGACCTTGAACTGCCAGTGTCCTCTGTTAGTGGAGAACGCAGTTTTGGCTCTGGCCTCTGGGGAGAGGGGCACCTGCCAGTAGCCACTTCGGAGGTCTAGTGAGGAGAACCAGGAGGACCCCTAACCAGGTCCAGCGACTCATCGATACGTGGTATGGGGTATGAATCCTTCCTGGTTACCTCATTCAGCCGCCTGTAGTCCGCACAGAACCTCAGCTTGCCCCCTTCTTCGGAACCATGACGACTGGCGCCGCCCAGGGGCTGTCTGAGGGCTCAATGAAGTCTGCCCGCTGCATCTCCAACACAGCCTTGTCTGCCGCCTCCTGGCGTGCCAGCGGGATACGGCGGGGACGCATCTTGATGGGTCGAGCATCACCTGTGTCGATCTCATGCTGCACCAGATGAGTCTGACCCACCTCTCCCTCACTCAACGCAAAACTGTCTCTGAATTCAAACAGCAACTGCCAAAACCGTTCCTGCTGCTCGGGGTCAAGACCAACACAGTTCCTCCCCCATATCTCCCTCACTGCAGACAGTGTCCTCTCCTCTCCCATCTGGGGTAGCTGGGCTGGGGGTTGCGGCCCGGGCTCACAGAGGGCTGTGTCATGGAGGTAGCTGGGGGAATGTAACACACCGCCGTAGGTGACAGGGGGACTGGGGAAAAGTCACACACAGCTGTGGGGGAGGGGCGCAGCCATGAGTCTCTGCTGCTTTAACTGTTGGAGTAAAGGGTTTGTTGGGTTGAGTGAATGTGACATTAGGGGGGGCCATGGTGACTTCCGTCCCTCCCTGGAAGCTCAGTGTGCCCCTATTTAGGTCTAACTGGCAGCCTGTGCTCCTAAGAAAGTCCAACCCCAGGATACAAGGGTCCTGCACAGCCGCCACCCACACAGGATGACGCACAGTCCTGCCCCCTACTGTCAGAGTCATTATTCCCTTCCCTTTCATGGGTGCCAGCTCACCTGTGACTGTGCGGAGCTGCACAGTTGTAGGCTCACACTGAGTCCAACCTGGCACAATATCTGGCCTCACCAGGGTTACTGTGGACCCAGTGTCCACCAGGGCGGAGCAGGGCACCCCTCCACAGTGACAGGGACATGACAAAAGTCCCCAACACAGGTCCGGCCCACCACAACAACAGGCTCCATCCGCTTGCCCTCGTCTGCTTCTGGGGGAAGTGGAGCCTTGCTTCCCCGTCTGTGCAGGTGGGCTCCTCCTGAAGATGATGGTGGTTGGGATAGAAAGCCAGGGGTCCGCACTACCCGGTCTATGCGGACCCCGAGCCGTTTCTCTGAGCTCTGGGGGGACATGGGGCAATCTCGGCGCAGATGGCCTGGCTGGCCACAACCCCAGCAGACCCTGGGACCAGGGCTTGTGTTTCGTGCCGCCTGTAGCGACACAGCCCGAATGAGTTTTGTCATTTCGGCCACCCAAGCAGGCTTTTCCGGCTCCGGGCTGCTCTGCCCCCAGCTCGCACAGAGGGTGTGTCTCCCTGCACCCCCACCAAAGCCCCAGCTGAAGCCCCAGCCCACACCAGCTCCCTCTCCAAAGCCATCTCCAAGGCTGTCTGCAATGACTCAGGATGAGCCAGCTGGGTCTGTATGCGCAGCTCCGTAGGAGAGCGCCCGTATGAACTGGTCCCGTGCTAGCTCGCTCTGCACGGAGGGGGCATGTGAGCATATGCCCGCCGAGAGAGGCTCTCAATGTCATTAGCTAGCACCCGTAGAGGCTCTCCAGGCTGCCTGCGTCTATTACTCAGTTCGGAGCGCAGTAGCCCGGGCTGTACACACTGTCCATAGCGCCTCCTCAGTGCTCCCACTAAAGCACCATAATCATGCCTGTCCTCGGGGCTAATCAATATCAAACAGGCCAGAGCTTCATCCGTGAGGCATAAAGCCAACTGCAGTGCCCTTTCTTCATCCGACCACCCCTAAAATGAGCTAACAGTTCAAACTGAGCATGAAAAGCTTCCCAATCCGCCTTACCGGAATACTTCGGGGTCTTAACAGATACGGACGCAGCCGGGAACTGGGCGCCGCCATGTTTGTTTACATCCTGAGCCCCAGATTCCTCGTCACGCCGCGTCGACGTCGCCACTTCGGTCCGCCCACCAGAATCCGCGCGAAATACAGTCGACGAAGCACTCATGCCTGCTTCAGCCGCCATCGCTCTAACGTCCTCCCTCAAGCGGCCTCTGCGCTCCGACGCCCTGGCGATCTCCTCAGACAGAACCCCCGACGTCCATTCACACGCACCTCCTTGGCCATAATCGTCCCCTGCCTCCACCTTCACTTTCGGATTCCCTCGACGCATTTTCAACCCCCGTTCTCACCTACGGTAGCTAGCCACATAAGTCAGCTAGCTAGCTGGCTAACTTGTATCAACGTTTTTACTTCTGACACCAATGTAATGACCTGACTAGATCATAAAGGAACAATTGTCCAGACAAAGGCTTGAGTTTGCGAATTGACGGTTTATTAAACCAACTTTACACAGGCTACTGTTTGGGCCGTAGCACACGCCAAAAAGATAACAGATAACCCATAAGCCAATCGTGACCTTCTCTTGGGCAGCCCAGACGTAAGAAGAGAGAATAAAGGCTGAACCTGGTCTTAACTTCCAATGCTCACCCCCTGCCCAACCCCCTCCACGCCACTCCGCCAACCACCAGGATGCCCGGCATCAGAACATTCCAGGCATTCCCGTGATTGGCAGATAGCAGGTTGACTGACATGTCGGACCCCGCGAACACCGGGTACTGGTCAGTACAACACAACCACATCCTAGCCTAAGACATAACACACAGCTGTCTGTGCGGGTCGCTACAATATCAATAAAAAATGATGCTGTTTCAAAATTTCGACAGTCTGAAAAAAGCTGAATGCCTGTCTGTCTTATCCCGACACCTTGATTACTAAAGGACAGCTGGAGATTGAATATGAATATTGAAACAATGTTGTAAATGTCGGAGAGATAGACAGCAAGGTTTATACAAATCTCCACTGTTGAAAACGAAATATTAGTCTAAAGGAAATGTGAGATACAGTGCTTTTCAAAAGTATTCAAACCCCTTGGCATTTTGTTGCATTATAACCTGTAATTTAAATCGATTTTTATTTGGATTTCATGGACATACACAAAATAGTCCAAATTGGTGGAGTGAAATGAAAAAAATATTTATTATTATTTTTTTTTTTTACATCCTATGAAGCAGATAAATAAGATCTGGTGCAACCAATTACCTTCAGAAGTCACATAATTAGTTAAATAAAGTCCACCTGTGTGCAATCTGTCACATGATCTGTCATATGATCTCAGTATATATACACCTGTTCCGAAAGGCCCAAGAGTCTGCAACACCACTAAGCAAGGGGCACCACCAAGCAAGAGGCACCATGAAGACCGAGGAGCTCTCCAAACAGGTCGGGGACAAAGTTGTGGAGAAGTACAGATCAGGTTTGGGTTATAAAAAAATATCTGAAACTTTGAACATCCCACAGAGCAACATTAAATCCAGTACAAAAAAATGGAAAGAATATGGCACAACAACAAACCTGCCAAGAGAGGGCCGCCCACCAAAACTCATGGACCATGCAATGACGGTATTAATCAGAGAGGTGACAAAGAGACCAAAGATAACCCTGAATGAGCTGCAAAGCTCAACAGCGGAGATTGGAGTATCTGTTCATAGGAAACTTTAAGTCGTACACTCCACAGAGCTGGGCTTTACGGAAGAGTGGCCAGAAAAAAATACATTGCTTAAAGAAACATTTTTAATTAAAAAAAATATTTCTCCTTTATTTAACCAGGTAGGCTAGTTGAGAACAACTTCTCATTTACAACTGCAACCTGGCCAAGATAAAGCAAAGCAGTGCGACACAAACAATAACACAGAGTTACACATGGAATAAACAAACATACAGTCAATAAGCAAACACTCTTGGTGTTCGCCAAAAGGCATGTGGGAGACTCCCCAAACATATGGAAGAAGGTACTCTGGCCAGATTAGACTCGAATTTAGCTTTTTGGCCATCAAGGAAAACGCTATGTCTGGTGCAAACCCAACACCTCTCATTATCCCGAGAACACCATCCCCACAGTGAAGTATGGTGGTGGCAGTGTAACAGGCGTAAAATATACTTTAAGTATTTCACCAAAAATCCGTCATATCTATTTTAATGTATTATTTTAATGTTATTTTAAGCTGTATTAGATTACTTTCAAGAGTGAATATTTTATAGTATTTATTTTCTAAATTGTATTAATGCTGTGATGTTATCAACGGGAGCCATGCTCTTACTCCTCAGTTTGCTCAGAGTGTGATGAGGAGAGGTAGGTGTTATGTATGCTCCTGTCTTTTGAATGCACATGTTCGCAAATGTTCACAAATTCACAAGAAAAGACAAGCAAAAGTTATATCGTCACTGATTTAGTGCTGCATTACTGTTTATAGGAATATATATTCAGGTGAATGGGGATAATGTTTGAGTGCAACTTTGCAGGGCTAGCCCAACTACTGTTAGCTTTGTTGCGGGAGAGGGTCTCTTTCAGGTGCAGACATCGTGTAACAGCTGTTTGAAGAAGAGGACCAAGGTGCAGTGTGGTACGTGTTCATGATTTTTAATAAAACTGAACACTAGAACAAAAATTAACAAAGCGGCACAAACGAAACAGTCCTGTCTGGTGCAGTCACATAAAACAGAAAATAACTACCCACAAAACACAGGTGGGAAAAGGCTACCTAAGTATGGTTCTCAATCAGGGACAATGATAGACAGCTGCCTCTGATTGAGAACCACATCCGGCCAAACAAACAGAAATAGAAAACATAGAATGCCCACCACAACTCACGCCCTGACAAACCAAAATAGAGACATAAAAAGGATCTCAAAGGTCAGGGCGTGACACATCGTGAGTTTTTAAATTATTTTCTCGTGGGTTTTCTGCACTGTCTTTTGTCTTTTTTTCAGACAAATACTTGTTTGGAGTGACGATTTTGTATTTTATGTTTAATGTGCCTAGTTAGCTGTTGTTCATTTCGTTACTTTCCCGGGCATGTCAAAAATGGCGTTGTTGCTTCATTAGTATGCCTCAGGTATAATGGTACAATAGTACACTCTGTAAGAAACATTTAGCACTATTTGCAAATTATTAGTGTATTGGTGTACAACATTTATAAAATGTAATGAGTCTTTTGTATGTATTTTTGGTTGATGCTTTTACTACTGGGGTTTGCTCAGAGTGTGATGAGGAGAAGCAAATATACTTGTATGGAGTCCAGACAGCAGCATTAACTTTTGCCTTGTATTTGTATCCATTCCATGCAGTTATTAAAAGAGAGACAACTGGCAGAATTGTGTTCAGAGCCTTATCTTCCACCAACACCTTACCAAAATAAAGGGAAATCTTGAGGGAAAACAGTTTGTCTTCCAGAGATTTGAGACTGGGACGGAGATTCACCTTCCAGCAGGACAATGACCCTTTTTATACCGCAAAAGCAACACTTGAGTAGTTCAAGGGGAAACATTTAAATGTCTTGGAATGGCTTAGTCAAAGCCCAGATCTCAATCCAATTGAAAATCTGTGGTATGACTTAAAGATTGCTGTACATCAGCGGGACCCATCCAACTTGAAGGAGCTGGAGCAGTTTTGCCTTGAAGAACGGGCAAAAATCCCAGTGGCTAGATGCCAAGCTTATAGAGACATACCCCAAGAGACTTGCAGCTTTAATTGCTGCAAAAGGTGGCTCTATAAAGTAATGAATTTGGGGAGATGGGGGGGGGGGGGGTTAATAGTTATGCACGCTCAAGTTCTGTTTTTTGTTGTTGTTATTACTTGCTTGTTTCACAAGAAATAATATTTTGCATCTTCAAAGTGGTAGGCATGTTAAGTGAATCAAATGATACACACCCCTTAAAAATACATTTTAATTCCAGGTTGTAAGACAGCAAAATAGGAAAAATGCCAAGAGGGGTGAATACTTTCCCAAGCCACTGTAATATCTAGATGCTTTTTATAGTGGAGATCAAGTTTATAAATTGCCTGGCTGGGCTGATGAGACAGTGGATTAAGCAGTCAGATGGAACAGAGAAAATAGGCATTTTAATGTCCTAGATTTAACCGGCGATTACTTGTGGAATAGACACTGGTTGGAATGTGGTTTAAACCAATCAGCATTCTGGGTTAGACACACCTGTTGTATAATGAACTGTACACAAGGTTATGTCATTCATATTTCACTACACATAATTTCCTGTACATTGTGTCACAGTAAAAGGGAGTCATTTTCACTCAGGAGCACCACTAGTATCCAAATCCATGGCGTTTACACCCCCAAAGCCGTCACTGCTACTATTGTGGCCCTCTAAGGCTGCGTTCATCTTGGACTACAACCACAACAAAGGAGGCGTGGACAACCTGGACAAGGTGATTGGAACTTACAGCTAGCTGCTGGGGGATGACTGCCTGCTGGCCCCTGGTCATCTTCCATAACATCATTGATGTGTCCTCACACAATGCCTTCGTGATATGCAAAAAGATCAACCCTACCTGGATGCCTGATAATCGGAACAAGAGGAGGGTGTTGCTGGAGCAGCTGGGAAAGGCACTTGTAACCCCACACATTCAAAGAAGGGAGCACCTCCCCCGTACAGCAGCCTCTGCAGCGCTTGTGAAAGCTGTTCAGGGGGTTGATTCCTGTCCTGATAGCCTCAGGTGGATCACGTCAGCCCAGGACCTCCACATTTGGCTTGTCACCTGTGGGATCGTCTGAGACCAGCCACCCAGACAGCTGATGAAACTGAGGAGTATTTCTGTGTGTAATAAAGCCCTTTTGTGGGGAAGAACTCAGTCTGATTGACTTGGCCTGGCTGCGCCCCTGCCCAGTCATGTGAAATCCATAGATTAGGGCCTAATGAATTTATTTCAATTGACTGATTTCCTTATATGAACTGTAACTCAGTAAAATTGTTGAAATGTCTACATGTTTCTACAAATAAGCTGATTAGTAGAATCGTGTGTGGTAGAACAGGGCTTGAGCATGAAGCCTGCTCACCCTGTGGGTCTCTGAGAGCATGGGTGGCTACCGCTTATAACATATGGCAAACTGCTGGGAAACACCTATAAAAATAGAGTACATTAGAGTACAAAAGCACAGAAAAATGAAACACAAAATACAAATGATAGAATTACTAGTCATACATTGAATATGCATTGAAACTTTAGCTAATATAAATGTAATAAGTAATGCTTTAAAACAATAGGCCTATATTTTCAAGAAGATCAACACAACTTCCACATAGTTATCTCTGTGATTTTAGCAACTGCCTTTGGTGAGGCACATACTGTCTTAAAGGTAACATGTTTTCAGTTCCTGAAAGACAAAATGTCACACCCTGATCTGTTTCACATGTCTTTGTGCTTGACTCCACCCCTCTCCAGGTGTCGCCCATCTGCACCATTATCCCCTGTGTATTTATACCTGTGTTCTCTGTTTGTCTGTTGCCAGTTTGTCTTGTCTTGTCAGGTTCTGTTTCCTAGTTTTTCCTGGTTCTGACTATTCTGCCTGCCCTAACCCTGAGACTGCCTGCCGTCCTGTACCTACCTGACTCTGACCTGATTACGAACCTTTGCCTGCCCTGACCCCGAGCCTGCCTGCTGCCCTGTACCTGCCTGACTCTGACCTGATCACAAACCTCTGCCTGCCCTCAACCTGCCCCTTGCCTGCCCCGTGTTTATAATGAATTATCTGAGAACTGTACTATCCGCCTCCGTTGTCTGCATCTGAGTCATATCCTGAGTCGTGATACAAAATGGAAGCAGCAACAGTGTATCATTTGTTTACCCTAACCCAAAACATTGTAGAGGGCGCTATGGCATAAAACTATTGCATAGAATGTTCTAGCGAGCAGTTTGTGAGTAAGAAGAGAAACCACCAGATACCTAGTCAGTGGTGTAAAGTACTTAAGTTAAAATACTTTAAAGTACTAAAGATGTTTTTTGGGGTATCTGTATTTATATTTTTGCCAACTCTTACTTTTACTTCACTTCATTCCTAAAGAAAATAATGTATTTTTTACTCCATACATTTTCCCTGACACCCAAAAGTACTCATTACATTTTGACAGGAAAATTGTCCAATTCACACACTTATCAAGAGAACATCCATGGTCATCCCTACTGCTTTTGATCTGGCAGACTCATTAAAAACAATTTCTTTGTTTGTAAATTATGTCTAAGTGTTGGAGTGTGCCCTGGCCATGCGTCAAAATATATATATTTTTAATTATGCCGTCTGGCTTGCTTAATATAAGGAATTTGAAATCATTGATCCCTTTACTTTGATACTTAAGTATATTTCAGCAATTAAATTTACTTTTAATACTCAAGTATATTTCAAACCAAATACTTTTAGACTTCTACTCAAGTAGTGTTTTACTGAGTGACTTTCACTTTTACTTGAATAATTTTCTACTAAGATATCAAGTATGACAGTTGAGTACTTTTCCCAACACAGTACCTCGTCCAGTGTTGCCAATTTAGCGACTTTGTTTTCAGACCCCTCCAGCAACTTTTATTTGGAAAAGACACTAGCTACTTTTCAGGCTACCTATGGGGAGTTTTGCCACAGAGATTTTCAATGTTTTTAATAGCATTTAGGGACTTTTCTCACTCGAGAAATGGCAAATTGGTGCTGTGGTGCCGTTGCGGTAATGGCAAAACGTCATCTAGTGACTTCTATCAACAGATCAAGGAGCCAATAGTGTTTCACACTACAAAATAGTTGATAACACTTAAACCAGTACTTTTTGGAAGAACTGTATACACCGTGTGTAACGACATGTCTATAGTTGCTCTGCGAAACTCCATATTTTGGTGAGCACCGCACATATTTTGACATAACATTTGCAGAGGTGGCAAATGGGACTTTGTGATGCTGTAGTTGAGTGGGTTGAGAGCTTCAAGTTCCTCGTGTCCACATCACTAAGGACCTATCACGGTCCTAACACACCAATATAGTTGTGCCGCCTGAATGACAACACCAATCCCCCCTCAGGATGCTGAAAAGTTTTGGCATGGACGCTCAGATCCTCAAAAAGTTCTACAGCTGCACCATTGAGAGCATCTTGGCTGGCTGCATCACCGCTTGGTATGGCAACTGCTTGGCAGTTGGCGCTACAAAGGGTAGTGCGTACAGCCCAGTACATCACTGTGGCCAAGCTCCCTGCCATTCAGGACCTCTATACCAGACGGCGTCAGGAAGGAAGGCCCCCAAAATTGTCAAAGACTCCAGCCACCCAAGTCGTAGACTTGTTTACATGCTGCTGTGTGGTTTGTTGCTAACCTTACTTTGCAACCTGCCAAAGTTCCGTTTTTTATTTTTTTATTCCATTTATTTATTTATTTTTTCTCTCGCTCGACTTTTTTCATTACATTTTTTTCGCAACGGACGTGGTTCGTCAGGACCTCCACCAGCCGAAGCTAAGTAGTAACATTAACATGATGCCTTCAAATTGCAGTCTCTGTACTCATAAGTTACAGGAGAACAATCGCATTATGGCGAGGATAGCTGTGCTGCAATCCCAGCTTCAGACACAATCGTCAGGCAAGGGTAATTTAAGTGTAGGAAAGGATGAAACAGCGTCTGTGCCACCAGTAAGTACAGATAGTAGTATAAATCCCCTCGCACAGTCACCGCAGCCGGACAATTTTCTCATGGCTTCTGGAAGGAAATGCTGTAGGAATTATCAACCGGTGTCATTCATTTAGCCGACAGAAACTTTAAACCGGTTCTCCCCATTAAGCAGCTAGTCGGAGTCAGAGGCTGTGCCTTCTCTGGTCTCTACTCCTCTCTGGTCTCTACTCCTCTCGTTACGGGGTCTGAGAAGCCGAAGCCTCCCACCATTAGCTCTGACAAATTGAAAACCCTAGTCATTGGCAACTCCATTACCCGCAGTGTTACACTTAAAACAAGTCATCCAGCAATCATACACTGTTTACCAGGGAGCAGGGCAACCGGTGTTAAGGCTAATCTGAAGATGGTGCTGGCTAAAGCTAAAACTGGCGAGTGTAGAGAGTATAGGGATATTGTTATCCACGTCGGCACCAACGATGTTAGGATGAAACAGACAGAGGTCACCAAGCGCAATATAGCTTCAGCATGTAAATCAGCTAGAAAGATGTGTCGGCATTGAGTAATTGTCTCTGGCCCCCTCCCAGTTAGGGGGAGTGATGAGCTCTACAGCAGTCTCACAACTCAATCGCTGGTTGAAAACTGTTCCCAAAAGATAGAATTTGTAGATCATTGTCCCTCTTTCTGGGACTCACCCACACACAGGACCAAGCCTGGCCTGTTGAGGAGTGACGGACTCCATCCTAGCTGGAGGGGTGCTCTCATCTTATCTACGAACATAGACAGGGCTCTAACTCCCCTAGCTCCACAATGAGATAGGTTGCAGGACAGGCAGCAGGCTGTTAGCCAGCCTGGCAGCTTAGTGGAGTCTGCCACTAGCTCAGTCAGTGTAGTCAGCTCAGCTAACCCAATTGAGACCGTGTCCGTGCCTTTGACCTAGGTTGGGAAAAATTAAACATGGCGGTGTTCGCCTTAGCAATCTCACTGGAATAAAGACCTCCTCCATTCCTGCCATTATTGAAAGAGATTGTGATACCTCACATCTCAAAATAGGGCAACTTAATGTTAGATCCCTCACTTCCAAGGCAGTTATAGTCAATGAACTAATCACTGATCATAATCTTGATGTGATTGGCCTGACTGAAACATGGCTCACCTCCTGGTTACACTAGTGACCATATCCCCAACGCATCCCGCAAAGGCGGAGGTTTTGCTAACAATTGTGATAGCAAATTTCAATTTACAAAAAAAACCTGATGTTTTAGTCTTTTGAGCTTCTAGTCATGAAATCTATGCAGCCTACTCAATCACTTTTTATAGCTACTGTTTACAGGCCTCCTGGGCCATATACAGCATTCCTCACTGAGTTACCTGAATTCCAATCGGACCTAGTAATCATGGCAGATAATATTCACATTTTTGGTGACTTGAATATTCACATGGAAAGATCCACAGACCTACTCCAAAAGGCATTCGGAGCCTTTTTGTCCAACATGTCTCCGGACCTACTCACTGCTACAGTTATACTCCGTACCTAGTTTTGTCCCCTGGAATAAATGTTGTGGATCTTAATGTTTTTCCTCATAATCCTGGACTATCGGACCACCATTTCATTACGTTTGCAATCGCAACAAATAATCTGCTCAGACCCCAACCAAGGATCATCAAAGGTTTGTTAGATTAAATTAGTTCTTATGTGTTCATTAACCAATTCAATTAAAACACTCTGTCCATTTCTATAAATATGTAAGGTTCTTATTTGCATAAAATGGAAAGAGACCAGCCACCAAAAATAGCCAATAGCTTTTATTCTCGAGAGCTCTGGTCATAATACCATGTACATTGGTTTATATACCTCTCATTTCATCATAAATGTCCCTCCTCCTCTCAGACAATGACAATATAGTTTACAAGTCTACCTCTATACATACATTGCTTATTACATCCCGCTTCCTGTGTGAGGCAGGGTCGTACTCTGCGGATGTTGTAGAGCATGAACCAACATCATGGCGGTGGCCCGTTCCTGTAGGTTCATGCTCTACAACATCCGCAGAGTACGACCCTGCCTCACACAGGAAGCGGCGCAGGTCCTAATCCAGGCACTTGTCATCTCCCGTCTGGATTACTGCAACTCGCTGTTGGCTGGGCTCCCTGCCTGTGCCATTAAACCCCTACAACTCATCCAGAACGCCGCAGCCCGTCTGGTGTTCAACCTTCCCAAGTTCTCTCACGTCACCCCGCTCCTCCGCTCTCTCCACTGGCTTCCAGTTGAAGCTCGCATCCGCTACAAGACCATGGTGCTTGCCTACGGAGCTGTGAGGGGAACGGCACCGCAGTACCTCCAGGCTCTGATCAGGCCCTACACCCAAACAAGGGCACTGCGTTCATCCACCTCTGGCCTGCTCGCCTCCCTACCACTGAGGAAGTACAGTTCCCGCTCAGCCCAGTCAAAACTGTTCGCCGCTCTGGCCCCCCAATGGTGGAACAAACTCCCTCACGACGCCAGGACAGCAGAGTCAATCACCACCTTCCGGAGACACCTGAAACCCCACCTCTTCAAGGAATACCTAGGATAGGATAAGTAATCCTTCTCACCCCCCCTTAAATGATTTAGATGCACTATTGTAAAGTGGCTGTTCCACTGGATGTCAGAAGGTGAATTCACCAATTTGTAAGTCGCTCTGGATAAGAGCGTCTGCTAAATGACTTAAATGTAAATGTAATGTAAATGCAACATGTTACACAATCTACTGCAAGCCCAAAGTTTCTCCTATCCCTATGTGGGGAGACTTCCTACCCTTTTATTAGATTCACTGTGCTCTCAAGTTGTCTGCCACAGTTCCCTGTCTGCTAACAGTCCCTCTTTCTTAAGGACAAACATTCTTCATAGGACAGGATATACTTCTATTAGTTATAATTCTACATTAAATGTATACATAATTTAGCCATTATTCATAAAAATCCTATAACAAGGTTGTGATATAAATTCTCAGACAACCCAAAGATTCCTAGATGCCCTTCCAGACTCCCTCCTCCTACTCAAGAACGTCAGTGTACAAAAATCAGTTAACCACCTAACTGAGGGACTCATTTTAAGGACAAGTATATCTATAATTCTGTCCATAATACTTGTATCTTTTATCAAAGTTTATGATGAGTATTTCTGTAAATAGATGTGGCTCTCTGAAAATTTGCAGGATGTTTTCGAGGCACAACATTACTGACCAAACTGAGATTTTTGGATATAAATATGAACCTTATCAAACAAAACATACATGTATTGTGTAACATGAAGTCCTTTGAGTGCCATCTGATGAAGATCATCAAAGGTTACTGATTAATTTGATTTCTGATTTCTGATTTCTGCTCTATTTCTGCTTTTTGTGACTCCTCTCTTTGGCTGGAAAATGGCTGTATGTGTTTTTGTGACTGGGCTCTGACCTAACATAATCATATGGTGTGCTTTCGCTGCTTTCGGAAACACAATGGGTAGATTAACAAGAAGTTAAGCTTAAATTTAGTGTATTGCACTTGTGAATGTATGAAAGTGAAATATTTCCAAAAAACATTTTTGAATTTTGTGCTCTGCCTTTTCAGCGGATGTTGTCGAAAGGGTTTCCGCTAGCCCGAACAAGTTTTAACCTTGCGCAATACCCTAGATGCAGTCGCAATACTTCAGTCTGGTTTTAGACCCCATCATAGCACTGACTGTACTTGTGAAGGTGGTAAATGACCTGATAATGGCGTCAGGCTGAGGCTCTGCATTTGTCCTCGTGCTCCTAGACCTTAGTGCTGCTTTTGATACCATTAATAGCCACATTCTTTTGGAGAGATTGGAAACCCAAGTTGGTTCTGGCCTGGTTTAGGTCTTATCTGCCAGAAATATATCAGTTTGTCTCTGTGTATGGTTTGTCCTCTGACAAATCAACTGTAAATTTCTGTTCCTCAAGGCTCCATTTTAGGACCACTATTGTTTTCACTATATATTTTACCTCTTGGTGATGACATTTGGAAACACAATGTTAACTTTCACTGCTATGCGTATGACTCACAGCTGTACATTTCAATGAAACATGGTGAAGCTCCAAAATTGCCCTCCCTGGAAGCCTGTGTTTCAGACATAAGGAAGTAGATGGCAAATGTTCTACTTTTAAACTCAGACAAAACAGAGATGCTTGTTCTAGGTCCCAAGAAACAAAGAGATCTTCTGTTGAATCTAACAATTCATCTTGATGGTTGTACAGTCATCTCAAATAAAACTGTGAAGGACCTCGGCGGTACTCGGCACCCTGATCTCTCTTTTGACGAACATGTCAAGACTGTTTCAAGAACAGCATTTTTTTCTACGTAACATTGCAAAAATCAGAAATTTTCGGTCCAAAAATGATGCAGAAAAATGTATCCATGCTTTTGTCACTTCTAGGTTAGACTGCTGCGATGTTCTACTTTCCGGCTACCTGGAAAAAGCACTAAATAAATGTCAGCTAGTGCTAAACATGGCTGCTAGAATTTGACTAGAACCAAAAATGTGATTATATTACTCCAGTGCTAGCCTCTCTACACTGGCTTCCTGTTAAGGGAAGGGCTGATTTCAAGGTTTTACTGCTAACCTACAAAGCATTACATGGGCCTGCTCCTACCTATCTTTCCGATATGATCCTGCCGTACATACCTACACTGTAACGACTTCTGCCAAAGTCGTTGCCTCTCCTTGTTCGGGTGGTGCTCGGCGTTCGACGTCACCGGTCTTCTAGACATCATTGATCCATTTTCCATTGGTTTTATCTTGTCTTCCCACACACCTGTTTTCAATCCCATTCATTACCTGTTGTGTATTTAACCCTCTGTTTCCCTTCATGTCTTTGTCAGAGATTGTTTATTGTCAGTGTAGTGTTTTTGTTGTATAGGTGTGCGACGGGTCTTCGTACCCATATTTGTTTATGTTCTTTTTCATGTTTAGTGTTATGGAGCATGTTACTAGGACATTATTAAAAGACTCCATTTTACACTCCGTTTGACTCTCCTGCGCCTGACTTCCCTGCCACCTATACACATATGCCTGACATAAACGTACGCTACGGTCACAAGACGCATAGAGCTTCATTTTTATGGACTGGTCTGCCTATGTATGTGAGAGACGCAGACTTTGTCTCAACCTTTAAGTTTGTATTGAATACTCATCTCTTCAGTATGTCTTGTGATTGAGTGTAGTCTGGCCCAGGAGTGTGAAGGTGAACGCAAAGTCACTGGAGCCCTTGCTGTCTCTGCCTGGCCGGTTCCCCTCTTTCCACTGGGATTCTCTGCCTCTAACCCTATTACAGGGGCTGAGTCACTGGCTTACTGGTGCTCATCCATGTCGTCCCTAGGAGGGGTGCATCACTTGAGTGGGTTGAGTCACTGACGTGATCTTCCTGTCCGGGTTGGCGCCCCTCCTTGCGTTGTGCCGTGGTGGAGATCTTTGTGGGCTATACTCGGCCTTGTCTCAGGATGGTAAGTTGGTGGTTGAAGATATCCCTTTAGTGGTGTGGGAGCTATGCTTTGGCAAAGTGGGTGGGGTTATATCCTGCCTGTTTGGCACTGTCCGGGGGTATTGTCGGATGGGGCCACAGTGTCTCCCGACCCCTCCTGTGTCAGCCTCCAGTATTTATGCTGCAGTAGTTTATGTGTCGGGGGGCTAGGGTCAGTCTGTTATATCTGGAGTATTTCTCCTGTCTTATTCTGTGTTCTGTGTGAATTTAAGTATGCTCTCTCTAATTCTCTCTATTTTTCTCTCTTTTTCTCTCTTTTCTCTCTCTTTCTTTCTTTCTTTCTTTCTTTCTTTCTTTCTTTCTTTCTTTCTTTCTTTCTTTCTTTCTCTCTCTCGGAGGACCTGAGCCCTAGGACCATGCCTCTGGGCTACCTGGCCTGATGGTTCCTTGCTGTCCCCAATCCACCTGGCCATGCTGCTGTTCCAGTTTCAACTGTTCTGCCTGCGGCTATGGAACCCTGACCTGTTCACCGGATGAGCTACCTGTCCGAGACCTGCTGTTTTCAACTCTCCAGAGTCAGCAGGAGCGGTCGAGTTACTCTGAATGATCGGCTATGAAAAGCCAACTACCATTTACTCCTGAGGTACCTGAGGTACAACCACTGTGATTATTATTATTTGACCCTGCTGGTCATCTATGAACATTTGAACATCTTGGCCATGTTCTGTTAGAATCTCCACCCGGCACAGCCAGAAGAGGACTGGCCACCCCTCATAGCCTGGTTCCTCTCTCGGTTTCTTCCTAGGTTCTGGGCTTTCTACACCTGCATTGCTTGCTGTTAGGGGTTTTAGGTTGGGTTTCTGTACAGCACATTGTGACATCAGCTGATGTAAGAAGGGCTTTATAAATACATTTGATTGATAGACTGTTTTCTCTGTTACCGTATGGCAGGTGGTAACCGAATGACCAAAAGGCTCCTGAACAACAGTTCATCAAAAGTCTACCCTTGACTATTTGCATTGACCCCCTTTTTTTGCACTGACTGTCTTGCACCAGCTCTATACACACTCACTGGACTCTACCCACACACTCACACATACTACACTGACACTCCACACACACACACACACACACACACACACACACACACACACACACACACACACACACACACACACACACACACACACACACACACACACACACACACACACACATTACATACGCTCACTCACACACACACAAAACACACACACATGCATATTGACGCCACACATACACACTCACACATAGACACACTCTTCACATAATCTGCTACTATTCTGTCAATTATCTATCCTGATTGCCTATTCACTTTTACTCTGACCTACATGTACATATTACCTCAATTACCTCAACTACCTCGTACCACTGCACATTGACTCGGTACCGGTATTCCTTGTACATAGTATTGTTATTGTTATTTTATTGTCTTACTATTTTTTTTGGGGTGGGCTTTTGTACTTTTTAACTCCATTGATGGGGAAAGCGGAAGAGGAAGAGGAAGAAAACCTTAACAGAATCACCCACAACAACAGGACCAAGCGGTATGCTGACAGGCAGCGGCACCAGGAGCAGTGAAATCCAGATTTCTGGACATGGGAGGAAATCTTGGATGGTAAAGGACCCTGGGCACAGCCTGGAGAATATCGCCGCCCCAAAGAAGAGCTGGAGGCAGAGAAGGCGGAGAGGCGCTGGTATGAGGAGGCAGCACAGCGACGCGGATGGAAGCCCGAGAGTCAGCCCCAAAAATTTCTTGGCGGGGGCACACAGGGAGTATGGCGTAGCCAGGTAGGAGACCTGCGCCAACTTCCTGTGCTTACCGGGGGGCTAGAGAGACCGGGCAGGCACCGTGTTATACTGTGGAGCGCACGGTGTCTCCAGTGCGGGTGCATAGCCCGGTGCGGTACATACCAGCTCCGCGTATCGGCCGGGCTAGAGTAAGCATCGAGCCAAGTGTCATGAAGCCGGCTCTACGCATCTGGTCTCCAATGCGTCTCCTTGGGCCGGCTTACATGGCACCAGCCTTGCGCACATTGTCCCCGGTTCGCCTGCATAGCCCAGTGCGGGCTATTCCACCTCGCTGCACTGGCAGGGCGATCGGGAGCATTCAACCAGGTAAGGTTGGGCAGGCTCGGTGTTCAAGAGCTCCAGTGTGCCTCCACGGTCCAGTCTATCCAGTGCAAACTCCACAAACCAGCCCTCCGGTGGCAGCTCCCCGCACCAGGCTTCCTGTGCGTGTCCTCGGCCCAGTACCACTAGTGCCAGCACCACGCACCAGGCCTTCAGTGCGCTTCGCCTGTCCAGCGCTGCCAGAGCCTTCCTCCTCTCCAGCGCTGCCGGAGTCTCCCGCCTGTCCAGCGCTGTCAGAGCCTTCCTCCTCTACAGTGCTGCCGGAGTCTCCCGCCTGTTCAGCGCTGCCAGAGATGCCAGTCTGCAAGGAGCAGCCAGAGCTGCCAGTCTGCAAGGAGCCGCCAGAGCTGCCAGTCTGTAAGGAGCCGCCAGAGCTGCCAGTCTGCAAGGAGCCGCCAGTGCTGCCAGTCTGCAAGGATCCGCCAGAGCTGCCAGTCTGCAAGGAGCCGCCAGAGCTGCCAGTCTGCAAGGAGCCGCCAGAGCTGCCAGTCAGCATGGAGCAGCCAGAGCCGCCGGTCAGCATGGAGCAGCCAGAGCTGCCAGTCAGCATGGAGCAGCCAGAGCCGCCAGTCAGCATGGAGCAGCTAGATCCGCCAGTCAGCATGGAGCAGCCAGAGACGCCAGTCAGCCAGGATCCGCCAGTCAGCCAGGATCCGCCATTCAGCCAGGATCCGCCAGTCAGCCAGGATCTGCCAGAGCCACCAGTCAGCCTGAGATTCCTCTCAGTCCTGAGCTTCCTCTCAGTCCTGAGCTTCCTCTCAGTCCTGAGCTTCCTCTCAGTCCTGAGCTACCCCTCAGTCTCAAGCTACCCCTCAGTCTCGAGCTACCCCTCATTCCCGAGCTACACCTCAGTCTCGAGCTACCTCTCAGTCTCGAGCTACCCCTCATTCCCGAGCTACCCCTCAGTCCCGAGCTACCCCTCAGTCCCGAGTTACCCCTCAGTCCCGAGCTACCTCAGTCCCGAGCTACCTCTCAGTCTCGAGCTACCCCTCAGTCTCGAGCTACCCCTCAGTCTCGAGCTACCTCTCAGTTTCGAGCTACCCCTCATTCCCGAGCCACCCCTCAGTCCCGAGCTACCCCTCAGTCCCGAGTTACCCCTCAGTCCCGAGCTACCTCAGTCCCGAGCTATCCCTCAGTCCGGAGCTGCCCATCAGTCCAGTGGGGCCCTTGGTGAAGAGCGTCTGCTAAATGACTTAAATGTAATGTAATGTGTTACTAGGCCAAGGTCGGCGGCGAGGGTCGCCAATCTAAGGACGCGAATTAAGCGGACTAAGACTTTGTTGGAGTGGGGTCCACGTCCCGCGCCGGAGCCGCCACCGTGGACAGACGCCCACCCGGACCCCCCCCTATGGGTTTAGGTGTGCTGCCGGGAGTCCGCACCTTGGAGGGGGGGGGGGGGGTTCTGTCACGCCCTGGTCTTAGTATTTTGTGTTTTCTTTATTATTTTGGTCAGGCCAGGGTGTGACATGGGTTATTTATGTGGTGTGTTTTGTCTTGGGGTTTTTGTAGGTTATGGGATTGTGGTATAGTAGAGTTGTCTAGGTAAGTCTATGGTTGCCTAGAGTGGTTCTCAATCAGAGGCAGGTGTTTATCGTTGTCTCTGATTGGGAACCATATTTAGGCAGCCATATTCTTTGAGTGTTTTGTGGGTGATTGTTCCTGTCCCTGTGTTTGTTTGCACCAGATAAGGCTGTTTAGGTTTTTCACGTTATGTTTCTTGTTTTGTATTGTATCGTCATTATCTTTATTAAAGATGTATGAAGATAAACACGCTGCATTTTGGTCCGATCCCTGCTACACTTCCTCTTCAGAGGAAGAAGAAAACCTTAACAGGGATACTGAGCGTCATCGTCTCCTCAAGCACAGGTAGTGGTTCAGGCAACACTGACATAGCCTTGAAAAAGTCTACTAGATAAGCTACTTACCATCACGAGCTAGTGAGTAGAAATCCCCAAAAAGTGAAATCACCAGATTGAAATATAGAAATATACAGCGTTTTGAGTGATATTCGTTTCAAGAGTTTTCAAGTTTTTTTGTTTGAAGATTGTTTTGTTTCATGACAGAGAAAGTGTTCATCAACAGCACAGTGTTTCACGTTTTCTTTCTTTATGAGTCAGATCTGCAAATGAGATAAAGTATACTGTTGTTTTTAGCTCACGTGAAATGTTGATGATGTCTAGCTAGTTACATGTCTTGATGATGGGGCTAGCTCTGAGTTGTTATTCTGGAACAGGAATGGGCAACTTTGATTGCGAGCAAAACATTGTTGTGGCCCCCCTCTTGACAGTGGAGAGATCATTTCCTGCAATTCTAAACATTTTGCCATAGGTTGGAGAGAAATATTTGCAGTTTTTCATATGATAACTGAGTGAGAGTGACTAACAAAATCAATAAGGGGCCCCCGGTTGGTAATTTGATCATGATTACTACAAGTTCAGATAGTTTTCCACAGTTAGACTAACTTACCAATAAATAAAAACATTTGTGGAATGGGCTAATTGAGTGACTGTCAGTGACAGATATAACAAGAGAACATTTGTTGATGCACAACCAAATTTCAAAATTGCACCTTGTGTATTCTATAATTCTAACTCTCAACAGTAAATTGAGACTAAGACTGAGTTCCAAAATATATACAGTGCCAGTCAAACGTTTGGACACACCAACTCATTCAAGGGTTTTTCTTCATGTTTTACTATTTTCTACATTGTATAATAATAGTGTAGACATCAAAATGATGAAATAACACATGGAATCATGCAGTAACCCAAAAAGTGTTAAACAAATCAAAATACATTCATATTTGAGATACTTCAAAGTAGCCACCCTTTGCCTTGATGACAGCTTTGCAAACTCTTGGCGTTCTCAACCAGATTTATGAGGTAGTCACCTGGAATGCATTTCAATTAACAGGTGTGCCTTGTAAAAAGTCAAATAGTGGAATTTCTTTCCTTCTTAATGCGTTTGAGCCAATCAGTTGTGTTGCGACAAGGTAGGTTTGGTATAAAGAAGATAGCCCTATCTGATAAAAGACCATGTCCTTATTATGGCAAGAACAGCTAAAATAAGCAAAGAGAAACGACAGTCCATCATTACTTTAAGACATGAAGGTCAGTCAATCCGGAAAATATCAAGAACCTTGAAAATTTCTTCAAGTGCAGTCGCAAAAACCATCAGGTGCTATGATGAAACTGGTTATAATGAGGACCGCCGCAGGAAAAGAAGACGCAGAGTTACCTCTGCTGCAGAGGATAAGTTCATTAGAGTTAACTGCACCTAAGATCGCAGCCCAAATAAATGCTTCACAGAGTTCAAGTAACTGGCACATCTCAACATCAACTGTTCAGAGGAGACTGTGTGAATCAGGCCTTCATGGTCGAATTGCTGCAAAGAAACCACCACTAAAGGACACCAATAATAAAAAGAGACTTGCTTGGGCCAAGAGACATGAGCAATGGACATTAGAAATTTGTCCTTTGGTCAGATGAGTCCAAATTTGAGATTTTTGGTTCCAACCACTGAGTCTTTGCGAGATGCATAGTAGGTGAACGGATGATCTCCGCATGTGTGGTTCCCACCGTGAAGCATGGAGGAGGAGGTGTGATGGAGTGGGGTTACTTTGCTGGTGACATTGTCAGTGATTTATTTAGAATTCAAGGCACACTGAACCAGCATGGCTACCACAGCATTCTGCAGCGATATGCCATCCCATCTGGTTTGTGCTTAGTTGGACTATCATTTGTTTTTCAACAGGATAATGACCCAACACACCTCCAGGCTATTTGACCAAGAAGGAGAGTGATGGTGTGCTGCATCAGATGACCTGGCCTCCACAGTCACCCGACCTCAACCCAATTGAGATTGTTTGGGATGAGTTGGACCGCAGAGTGAAGGAAAAGCAGCCAACAAGTGTTCAATATGTGAACAAGTGTTCAGCATATGTGGGAACTCCTTCAAGACTGTTGGAAAAGGATTCCAGGTGAAGCTGGTTGAGAGAATGCCAATAGTGTTCAAAGCTGTGATCAAGGCAAAATAATTGCACACATAATATGATTTGTTCAGACAAAATATCTACAATTGTGATTTTCTCAGATACTTCTAGATAACTCAGTAACTCTTGTGTTATCACGTGTTATAAGCACATAGGATAATTTAAAATGCCTTGTAATATTGTATGATATATCATGTTTCTTAACAAACAGGGTGACATGTTGATGTTGAAAAATTAATGAGTTGACTTAGCTGTTTACCATCTTGGCTATGGCATCTCACTTAAACCCAAGACAAGAGAATCCAGGTCAGATCTTTTAGCTATAGTTCTGTCATTGGTTCTGTCATTAACGTATTTCCTTAATGACTGGCTGACCCAATCTGTGTGCTTCAAGATGTACGATGTACTTTATAAAAAATATATATATAATGATAGTCTGGCTGTAAGTATATTTGATTTTTGCTTTTGCCAACTTATTGCTGTGGCTTGGCAATGTGTTATGGTTGTTGAATGCAAAAACAGAACATTGCGGTGACATGGGGTACTGCAGTTAAACAATAAGTTTACAAACTTACAAAGAGTGTTCTGTGCATTATGGAATTGTAGTTTAGATTCAATTCAAGCATGTTTTAGTGTGCTGCTGCAAAAGCAGTTTATTATAAAATCTGCCAAATGTTTGTCTTCACGACTACATAGAATTTAGCAAATTAAAGGTCCAATGTAGAAATTTTTTTAATATGATACAAAATACAGGACAAACTTAATTTTTGACTGCATTGGGCCTGAAAGGTATAGAAAGATTTTTGCTGTACAAAGTAGGCCTACAGCCAGTGAGAAAAGTCCCCTGCTACAAAATCAAATAGTTTTCCCCCACAGATGCTCCCAGGCCCCACCAGGACGTGTACTCATGGCATGCGCTGACCAACTTGGAAGTCTTCACTGACATCTTCAACCTCTCCCTGTCAGAGTATATAATACCAACATGTTTCAAGCAGACCACGTCTGTAGCCATTAAGTGCCTGGAAAGGCTGGTCATGGCTCACATAAACACCATTATCCCAGAAACCCTAGCCCCACTCCAATTTGCATACCGCCCAAACAGATCCACAGATGATTTTTAAATGTATTTTTTATGTCACCTTTATTTAACCAGGTAGGCTAGTTGAGAAGTTCTCATTTGCAACTGTGACATGGCCAAGATAAAGCAAAGCAGTTTGACACATACAACAACATAGAGTTACACATGGAATAAATAAACATACAGTCAATAATACATTAAAGTCTCTATACAGCATGTGCAAATGAGGTAGGATAAGGGAGGTAAGGCAAAATAAATAAGCCATGGTGGCAAAGTAATTACAATATAGCAATTAAACATTGGAATGGTAGATGTGCAGAAGATGAATGTGCAAGTAGAGATACTGGGGTGCAAAGGAGCAAGATAAATAAATAAATACAGTTTGGGGATGAGGTAGTTGGATGGGCTATTTGCAGATGGGCTATGTACAGGTGCAGTGATCTGTGAGCTGCTCTGACAGCTGGTGCTTAAAGCTAGTGAGGGAGGTAAGAGTCTCCAACTTCACTGATCTTTGCAGTTCGTTCCAGTCATTGGCAGCAGAGAACTGGAAGGAAAGGCAGCCAAAGGAAGTGTTGGCTTTGGGGATGTCCAGTGAAATATACCTGCTGCAGCGCGTGCTACGGGTGGGTGTTAATATGGTGATCAGTGAGCTGAGATAAGATGGGGCTTTACCTAGCAAAGACTTATAGATGACCTGGAGCCAGTGGGTTTGGCGATGAACATGTAGAGAGGGCCAGTCAACGAGAGCATACAGGTCGCAGTGGTGGGTAGTATATGGGGCTTTGGTGAAAAAACGGATGGCACTGTGATTAAACTACATCCAGTTTGCTCAGTAGAGTGTTGGTGGCTATTTTGTAAATGACTTCGCTGAAGTCAAGGATCGGTAGGATAGTCAGTTTTACGAGGGTATGGTTGGCAGCATGAGTGAAGGATAGGAAAAATGCAAAATAGGAAGCCAATTCTAGATTTGATTTTGGATTGGAGATGCTTAATGTGAGTCTGGAAGGAGAGTTTACAGTCTAACCAGACACCTAGGTATTTGTAGTTGTCCACATATTCTAAGTCAGAACCGTCCAGAGTAGTGATGCTGGACGGAAGGGCAGGTGCGGGTAGCGATCAGCTGAAGAGCATGCATTTAGTTTTACTTGCATTTAAGAGCAGTTGGATGCCACGGAAGGAGAGTTGTATTGCAATGAAGCTCGTTTGGAGGTTAGCTAACTCAGTGTCCAAAGAAGGGCCAGAGGGATCAGAATGGTGTCGTATTTATTTATTTTATTTTATTTATTTATTTCACCATTATTTAACCAGGTAGGCAAGTTGAAAGCAAGTTCTCATTTACAATTGCGACCTGGCCAAGATAAAGCATGCGTAGAGGTGGATCAGAGAATCACCAGCAGCAAGAGTGACATCATTTATGTATACAGAGAAGAGAGCCGGCCCGAGAGTTGAACCCTGTGGCACCCCTATAGAGACTGCCAGAGGTCCGGATAACAGGCCCTCCGATTTGACACACTGAACTCTATAAGAGGAGTAGTTGGTGAACCAGGCGAGGCAATCATTTGTGAAACCAAGGCTGTTAAGTCTGCCGATTAGAACGTGGTGATTGACAGAATCGAAAGTCTTGGCCAGGTCGATGAATACGGCTGCACAGTAATGTCTCTTATCGATGCCAGTTATGATATTGTTTAGGACCTTGAGCGTGGCTTAGGTGCACCAATGACCAGATCTGAAACCAGATTGCATAGCGGAGAAGGTACAGTGGGATTCGAACTGGTCGGTAATCTGTTTGTGTGTTAACTTGGCTTTTGAAGACCTTAGAACGGCAGGGTAGGATAGATTTAGGTCTGTAGCAGTTTGGGTCTAGAATGTCTCCCCCTTTGAAGAGAGGGATGACCGCGGCAGCTTTCCAATCTATGGGAAACTCAGACGATAAGAAAGAGAGGTTGAACAGGCTAGTAATAGGGGTTGCAGCAAGAATTTCGGCAGATCATTTTAGAAAGAGAGGGTCCAGATTGTCTAGCCCGGCTGATTTGTAGTGGTCTAGATTTTGCAGCTCTTTCAGAACATCAGCTATCTGGATTTGGGTGAAGGAGAAATGGCGGAGGCTTGGGCAAGTTGCTGTGGGGGGTGGAGGGGTGTTGATCGGGGTAGGGGTAGCCAGGTGGAAAGCATGGTCAGCCGTAGAAAAATGCTTATTGAAATTCTCAATTATACTGGATTTATCTGTGGTGACAGTGTTTCCTAGCCTCAGTGCAGTCGGCAGCTGGGAGGAGGTACTCTTATTTTCAATGGACTTTACATTGTCCCATAACTTTTTGGAGTTTGTGCTACAGGATGCAAAGCTTTCCTAATTGCCTGTGTATATTGGTTTCTGACTTCTCTGAAACGTTGCATATCACTGGGGCTATTTGCTGCTAATGCAGAACGCCACAGGATGATTTGTGCTGGTCAAGGGCAGTCAGGTCTGGAGAGAACCAAGGACTATATTTGTTCCCGGTTCTAAATTCTTTGAATGGGGCATGGCTAGGACATCCGGGTTGGCAGAGTGTGCTAAAGCGGTGAATAAAACAAACTTAGGGAGGAGGCTTCTAATGTTAACATGCATGATGCAATCTCTATTGCACTCAACACTCCCCTTTCCCACCTGGACAAAAGGAACACCTATATGAGAATGCTATTCATTGACTACATCTCAGCGTTCAACACTACAGTGCCCTCATAGCTCATCACTAAGCTAAGGACCCTGGGACTAAACACCTCCCTCTGAAACTGGATCCTGGACTTCCTGACGGGCCACCCCCAGGTGGTAAGGGTAGGTAACAACACATCTGCCACGCTGAATCTAACATGGGGGTCCCTCAGGGGTGCATAATAAGTCCCCTCCAGTACTCCCTGTTCACTCATGACTGCATGGCCAGGCACGACTCCAACACCAACATCAAGTATGCCGATGACACAACAGTGGTAGGCCTGATCACTGACAATGACGAGACAGCCTATAGGGAGGAGGTCAGAGACCTGGCTGTGTGGTGCAAGGACAACAACAACCAAGACAAAGGAGATGATTGTGGACTTCAGGAAAAGGAGGGCCGAACACCCCCCATTCTCATTGATGGGGCTGTAGTGAAACCCCACCTCTTCAAGGAATACCTAGGATAGGATAAAGTAATCCTTCTCACCCCCCCCCCTTAAATGATTTAGATGCACTATTGTAAAGTGGCTGTTCCACTGGATGTCAGAAGGTGAATTCACCAATTTTTAAGTCGCTCTGGATAAGAGCGTCTGCTAAATGACTTAAATGTAAATGTAAATGTAGTGGAGCATGTTGAGAGCTTCAAGTTCTTTGGGGTCCACATCACCAACAAACTAACATGGTCCAAGCACACCAAAACAGTCGTGAAGAGGGCATGGCAAAGCCTATTCCCCCTGATGACACTGAAAAGATTTGTTATGGGTCCTCAGAACCTCAAAAGGTTCTACAGCTGCACCATCGAGAGCATCCTGACTGGTTCCATCACAGCCTGCTACGGAAACTGCTCGGCCTCTGACCGCAAAGCACTACAGAGGGTAGTGCGTATGGCCCAGTACATTACTGGGGCCAAGCTTCTTGCCATCCAAGAACTCTATACTAGGCGGTGTCAGAGGAAGGCCCTAAAAATTGTCAAAGACTCCAGCCACCCTAGTCATAGACTGTTCTGTCTGCTACCGTATGGCAAGCGGTACCGAGTGCCAAGTCTAGGTCCAAGAGACTTCTAAAGAGCTTCTCCCCCAAGTCATAAGACTCCTGAACGTCTAATCAAATGGCTACCCAGACTATTTGCATTGCCCCCCCCCCACCTCCTCTTTTTATGCTGCTGCTACTCTCTGTTATTATCTTTGCATAGTCACTTTAATAACTCTACCTACATGTACATATTACCTCAATTACCTCGACTAACCGGTGCCCCACCACATTGACTCTGGACTGGTACCCCCTGTATATAGCCTCGCTATTGTTATCTTACTGCTGCCCTTTAATTATTTGTTACTTTTATTTCTTATTCTTTTTTTTTTTTTTTTTTTACTGATTGTTGTTTAAGGGCTTGCACGTTAGCATTTCACTGTAAGGTGTTGTCCTGTTGTATTCGGCGCATGTGACAAATACAATTGGATTGGATTTGATCAGTAGACTGAAATAGATGCTAGTACTAATTTTGTGTTCTAGTACTGTTTATTTAGGTGAAGGAACTCAGCAATACTTTTTAGCTTTTTAGCTAATATTCTATAGGGGGTGCAGGAACTCTATAGGGGGTGCAGGAACTCATGCAGTAGAACATTTTTGATGCCGGTAGTCAATTACTCCTGCCCAAGTCAAGCACTGCAAATCCAATGGTGGGCAGTGCTTGACTTTAGCAGAAGTAATTGACCACCGGCATCAAGAAAATTCTACTGCATGAGTTCCTGCACCCCCTATGGAATATTAGCTAAAAGGTATTGCTGAGTTCCTTGAGGGTTCATGGCAGGGGAAACAGTGTTTGCAGTAGTCTAGTGTATCTAGTATTTGGTAAGGGAATAATGACAAGCGAACCTGGAACATTGTTATGGATTTGTCTCTTATCTGTTGATAGTGATTGACGTCAGACTGGAGATACAAGAACCCAGGACACACTGATTATTCACTGTTGTATTGTATTGATGACATTCTGTGGACACTGTGTGATTCTGTAGCTGCTGACAAAGTCGCTGCTTTTTGTTTTGACATCCAACTCCTCAGGCTGGTGTTTCTAGAACATTTGGTGCTGCCTGATTAGGAGATAAAGGGTCTGTGTCCAAGAAGACAGTTAGACATCTTTTCTGCTTCTGTGCTGGATGGTGTCTCCCTGTTGCAACTTTATTTATGTTTATTTACAGTGGCAAGAAAAAGTATGGGAACCCTTTGGAATTACCTGGATTTCTGCATAAATTGGTCATCAAATTTGATCTGATCTTCATCTATGTCACAACAATAGACAAAAATAGAATGCTTAAACTAATAACACGCAAAGTATTGTATCTTGTCTATATTGAATACATCATTTAAAGATTTACAGTGTAGGTTGGAAAAGTATGTGAACCCCTAGGCTAATGACTTCTCCAAAAGCTAATTGTAGTCAGGAATCAGCTAACCTGGAGTCCAATCAATGAGATGAGTTTGGAGATGTTGGTTAGAGCTGCCTTGCCCTATAGAAAACATTCACAAAATTTGAGTTGGCTATTCACAAGAAGCATTGCCTGATGTGAACCATGTCTTGAACAAAATAGATCTAACATCTCTGTTGATGAGTCTATAATACGTAAAACACTAAACAAGAATGGTGTTCATGGGAGGACACCACGGAGGAAGCCACTGCTGTAGAAAAAACATTGCTGCACGTCTGAAGTTTGCAAAAGTGCACCTGGATGTTCCACAGTGCTACTGGAAAAATATTCTGTTGACAGATGAAACAACAGTTGAGTTGTTTGCAAGGAACACACAAGACTGTGTGGAGAGAAAAAAGGCACAGCACAGCACACCAACATCAAACCTCATCCCAACTGTAAAGTACGGTGGAGGGAGCATCATGGTTTGGGGCTGCTTTGCTGCCTCAAGGCCTGGACAGTTTGCTATCAAAGACGGAAAAATGAATTCCCAAGATCATCAATACATTTTGCAGGAGAATGTTAGGCTATCTGTCCGCCAATTGAAGCTCAACAGAAGTTGGGTGATGCAACAGGACAACAACCTAAAAGACGGAAGTAAATCAACAACAGAAGAAAATATGCCTTCTGGAGTGGCCCAGTCAGAGTCCTGACCTCAACCTGATTGAGATGCTATGGCATGTCTTCAAGAGAGCAGTTCACACCAGACATCCCAAGACTATTCCTGAACTAAAACAGTTTTGTAAAGAGGAATGGTTCAAAATTCCTCCTGACCGTTGTGCATTACTGCCAAAGGAGGGTCAACCATTTATTAAATCCAACGGTTCACATACTTTTCCCACCCTGCACTGTGAATGTTTACACGGTGTGTTCAATAAAGACATGAAAACATATAACTGTTTGTGTGTTATTAGTTTAAGCAGACTGTGTCTGCCTATTGTTGTGACGTAGATGAAGATCAGATAAAATTTGATGACCAATTTATGCAGAAATCCAGGTAATTCCAAAACCTACTTTTTCTTGCCACTGTATGTATTTAACCTTTATTTAACTAGGCAATTAGTTTAAGAACAAATTCTTATTTACAATGACGGCCTACACCGGCCAAACCCAGACGACGCTGGGCCAATTGTGCGCTGCCCTATGGGACTTCCAATCACGGCCGGTTGTGATACAGCCTGGAATCAAACCAGGGTGTCTGTAGTGACACCTCAAGCACTGAGATGCAGTGCCATAGACCGCTGTGCAGCTTGGGAGACCAAACTTGTAGTAAACCGGATAGATTTTCGATTGACTTTATCAATGACTATTCATTCCGTTAGCGGAACGTGTGTCCTAGACAGGATAAACTAGAAGTATTTAAATATTCTTGATTTCGCAACTGGGATAAATAAGAGTACAGCGACACCTTCCATCCCTGGAATAAGGTACGCTTTCAAGCCATATCCTTCATTGGTCACCTCAGTGCCAACAAATTGGCATGGAATCGTTTCGACTTGAAGGAGAAAATTGAACTTACCACTGAACCTCAAGTAGGACCCATTCTGGCTAGGTAGGCCTACGTGTTTTGTTGACCTTGAATCAGCGATAAAGAAACAATAGAAAAGGGGAAAGAGAGAAAGAACTAAGAAACACAAAGTACGATACAGGGCAAAGTAGGCAAAATCAAACAGTTTTCTGGTTAAAAATCCAGACTTTAAAAAAAAGTAAACCCTTATTTTCCAACCTTTAAGTAAATGTCTTGTATGTCAGTTTTAAAGGGTACTTGATCTTGCTATATTTAATTAATCTGATTTTCAGCTCTGTAAATAAAGTAGTGATGAGGTGCATGCTTTATTTCCTAGTGTTTAATCTCAAAGGAATGCGCTTAATCTGTTTCTATAGAAACACTCTACATCAGACACACAAGACTGCTAAAAGAGACTAGAGTACACCCTGTGTTGGTGTTGTCACAAGTGTAATATTGTTATGCATTTTTATTTAAAGACTCACTCCAGGCTCCTTTTCACCTCATTTATCACCTGAGTTACTTAACAAATGGCACATCTCAACAGGGGGTCCAGGTATATCATGACATGGCACAAGTGGGAGAGTTGGCCTTTCCTCTTTTGTCCTCTATTGCTCTTCTATTGTTCCGACAAGCAAGTGGGATGCCAATGACATCCGAGTAAATGCATCAGACCAAGTCCTCGAATGTCCAAATCTTTAAGTTTCCAGTTGTGAATAAAAAATTCTACCTCAAAACATATTGTGTACATGACCGTACTTATACTTTGGGTATTGTTTTTCATCAGGAGAAGGACAAAAATACATGGAATGCATCTTTAACTTATTTTAAACTGTTTGGCTGCGTTTACACAGGCAGCCCAATTAAAATCTTTAGCAAAATATTTGAGAAGCATCCAACTGCAGATGATGTTGGCTGAAGCTACCGAGTCTGTGAATATCAAAGTGTATGCGCGTGCGTGCGCGTGCGTCTGAATATCAAAGTGCAGGCATGTGCGTCTGATGGTGTTGGCTGAAGCTACCTAGTCTGTGAATATCAAAGTGCATGCGCGTGCGTCTCAGATGGTGTTGGCTGAAGCTACCTAGTCTGTGAATATCAAAGTGCATGCGCGTGCGTCTGATGGTGTTGGCTGAAGCTACCTAGTCTGTGAATATCAAAGTGTATGCGCGTGCGTCTCAGATGGTGTTGGCTGAAGCTACCTAGTCTGTGGATATCAAAGTGTATGCGTGTGCGTCTCAGATGGTGTTGGCTGAAGCTACCTAGTCTGTGAATATCAAAGTGCATGCGTCTCAGATGGTGTTGGCTGAAGCTACCTAGTCTGTGAATATCAAAGTGTATGCGCGTGCGTCTCAGATGGTGTTTTTCAAATCAAATCAGTTTATTTGTCACGTGCCCCGAATACAACAGGCGTAGAACTTACAGTGAAATGCTTACTTACAGGCTCTAACCAATAGTGCAAAAAAAGGTGTTAGGTGAACAATAGGTAAGTAAAGAAATAAAACAACAGTAAAAAGACAGGCTCTATACAGTAGTGAGGCTACATACAGACAGGCTGATTGAGGTCATTGGGTGCCTGTAAAACTGCTGCCATGTCTTCCGGTGCATCTCCCAAGGTATGTTCATGCCCAACCTGAACTTGAGCCGTAAAATAGTAGAGGTTTTTTCTTGTGTCATTCTATTTCACATACAGTTGAAGTTGGAAGTTTACATACACCTTAGCCAAAAATATTTAAACTCAGTTTTCACAATTCCTGACATTTAACCCTAGTAAAAATGCCCTTTCTTAGTTCAAATAAAATCACCACTTTATTTTAAGAATGTGAAATGTCAGAATAATAGTAGAGAATATAATTTATTTCAGCTTTTTTTTTTCATCACATTCCCATTGGGTCAGAAGTTTACATACACTCAATTAGTATTTGGTTACATTGCCATTAAATTGTTTAAACGTTTTGGGTAGCCTTCCACAAGCTTCGCACAATAAGTTGGGTGAATTTTGGCCCATTCCTCCTGACAGAGCTGGTGTAACTGAGTCAGATTTGTAGGCCTCCTTGCTCGCACACGCTTTTTCAGTTCTGCCCACATATTTACTATAGGATTGAGGTCAGGGTTTTGTGATGTCCACTCCAATACCTTGATTTGTTGTCCTTAAGCCATTTTGCCACAACTTTGGAAGTATGCTTGGGGTCATTGTCCATTTGGAAGACCCATTTGCGCCCAAGATTTTACTTCCTGACTGATGTCTTGAGATGTTTCGTCAATATTTCCAAATCATTTTTCTTTCGCCATCTATTTTGTGAAGCGCACCAGTCCCTCCTGCAGCAAAGCACCCCCACGGCATAATGCTGCCACCTCCGTGCTTCACGGTTGTTCTTCGGATTGCAAGCCTCCCCTTTTTTCCTCCAAACATAATGATGGTCATTATGGCCAAACAGTTATATTTTTGTTTCATCAGACCAGAGAACATTTCTCCAAAAAGTACGATCTTTGTCCTCATGTGCAGTTGCAAACCGTAGTCTGACTTTTTTATGGAGGTTTTGGATCAGTGGCATCTTCCTTGCTGAGCGGCCTTTCAGGATATGTCGATATAGGACTCGTTTTACTGTGGATATAGATACTTTTGTACCTGTTTCCTCCAGCATCTTCACAAGGTCCTTTGCTGTTGTTCTGGGGTTGATTTGCACTTTTCGCACCAAAGTACATTCATCTCTAGGAGACAGAACACGTCTCCTTCCTGAGCTGCATGGTCCCATGGTGTTTATACTTGCATACTATTGTTTGTACAGATGAACGTGGTACCTTTAGGCTTTTGGAAATTGCTCCCAAGGATGTACCAGATTGGTGGATGTCTACAATTATTTTTCTGAGTTCTTTTGATTTTCCCATGATGTCAAGCAAAGAGGCACTGAGTTTGAAGGTAGACCTTGAAATACATTGTCACGTCCTGACCATAGAAAGCATTTATTTTCCATGGTAGAGTAGGTCAGGGCATGACTAGGGGTTTAGTCTAGTTTATATTTTCTATGTGGGGTTCTAGGTTGTTTTTTCTATGTTGGGATTTTGGTATGATTAGAGGCAGCTGGTTATCATTTACATTTACATTTACATTTAAGTCATTTAGCAGACGCTCTTATCCAGAGCGACTTACAAATTGGTGAATTCACCTTCTGACATCCAGTGGAACAGCCACTTTACAATAGTGCATCTAAATCATTAAGGGGGATGGGGGGGGTGAGAAGGATTACTTATCCTATCCTAGGTATTCCTTGAAGAGGTGGGGTTTCAGGTGTCTCCGGAAGGTGGTGATTGACTCCGCTGTCCTGGCTTCGTGAGGGAGTTTGTTCCACCATTGGGGGGCCAGAGCAGCGAACAGTTTTGACTGGGCTGAGCGGGAACTGTACTTCCTCAGTGGTAGAGAGGCGAGCAGGCCAGAGGTGGATGAACGCAGTGCCCTTGCTTGGGTGTAGGGCCTGATCAGAGCCTGGAGGTACTGCGGTGCCGTTCCCCTCACAGCTCCGTAGGCAAGCACCATGGTCTTGTAGCGGATGCGAGCTTCAACTGGAAGCCAGTGGAGAGAGCGGAGGAGCGGGGTGACGTGAGAGAACTTGGGAAGGTTGAACACCAGACGGGCTGCGGCGTTCTGGATGAGTTGTAGGGGTTTAATGGCACAGGCAGGGAGCCCAGCCAACAGCGAGTTGCAGTAATCCAGACGGGAGATGACAAGTGCCTGGATTAGGACCTGCGCCGCTTCCTGTGTGAGGCAGGGTCGTACTCTGCGGATGTTGTAGAGCATGAACCTACAGGAACGGGCCACCGCCATGATGTTGGTTGAGAACGACAGGGTGTTGTCCAGGATCACGCCAAGGTTCTTAGCGCTCTGGGAGGAGGACACAATGGAGTTGTCAACCGTGATGGCGAGATCATGGAACGGGCAGTCCTTCCCCGGGAGGAAGAGCAGCTCCGTCTTGCCGAGGTTCAGCTTGAGGTGGTGATCCGTCATCCACACTGATATGTCTGCCAGACATGCAGAGATGCGATTCGCCACCTGGTCATCAGAAGGGGGAAAGGAGAAGATTAATTGTGTGTCGTCTGCATAGCAATGATAGGAGAGACCATGTAAGGTTATGACAGAGCCAAGTGACTTGGTGTATAGCGAGAATAGGAGAGGGCCTAGAACAGAGCCCTGGGGGACACCAGTGGTGAGGGCGCGTGGCGAGGAGACAGATTCTCGCCACGCCACCTGGTAGGAGCGACCTGTCAGGTAGGACGCAATCCAAGCGTGGGCCGCGCCGGAGATGCCCAACTCGGAGAGGGTGGAGAGGAGGATCTGATGGTTCACAGTATCGAAGGCAGCCGATAGGTCTAGAAGGATGAGAGCAGAGGAGAGAGAGTTAGCTTTAGCAGTGCGGAGCGCCTCCGTGATACAGAGAAGAGCAGTCTCAGTTGAATGACTAGTCTTGAAACCTGACTGATTTGGATCAAGAAGGTCATTCTGAGAGAGATAGCGGGAGAGCTGGCCAAGGACGGCACGTTCAATAGTTTTAGAGAGAAAAGAAAGAAGGGATACTGGTCTGTAGTTGTTGACATCGGAGGGATCGAGTGTAGGTTTTTTCAGAAGGGGTGCAACTCTCGCTCTCTTGAAGACGGAAGGGACGTAGCCAGCGGTCAGGGATGAGTTGATGAGCGAGGTGAGGTAAGGGAGAAGGTCTCCGGAAATGGTCTGGAGAAGAGAGGAGGGGATAGGGTCAAGCGGGCAGGTCGTTGGGCGGCCGGCCGTCACAAGAAGCGAGATTTCATCTGGAGAGAGAGGGGAGAAAGAGGTCAGAGCACAGGGTAGGGCAGTGTGAGCAGAACCAGCGGTGTCGTTCGACTTAGCAAACGAGGATCGGATGTCGTCGACCTTCTTTTCAAAATGGTTGACGAAGTCATCTGCAGAGAGGGAGGAGGGGGGAGGGGGAGGAGGATTCAGGAGGGAGGAGAAGGTGGCAAAGAGCTTCCTAGGGTTAGAGGCAGATGCTTGGAATTTAGAGTGGTAGAAAGTGGCTTTAGCAGCAGAGACAGAGGAGGAAAATGTAGAGAGGAGGGAGTGAAAGGATGCCAGGTCCGCAGGAGGCGAGTTCTCCTCCATTTCCGCTCGGCTGCCCGGAGCTCTGTTCTGTGAGCTCGCAATGAGTCGTCGAGCCACGGAGCGGGAGGGGAGGACCGAGCCGGCCTGGAGGATAGGGGACATAGAGAGTCAAAGGATGCAGAAAGGGAAGAGAGGAGGGTTGAGGAGGCAGAATCAGGAGATAGGTTGGAGAAGGTATGAGCAGAGGGAAGAGATGATAGGATGGAAGAGGAGAGAGTAGCGGGGGAGAGAGAGCGAAGGTTGGGACGGCGCGATACCATCCGAGTAGGGGCAGTGTGGGAAGTGTTGGATGAGAGCGAGAGGGAAAAGGATACAAGGTAGTGGTCGGAGACTTGGAGGGGAGTTGCAATGAGGTTAGTGGAAGAACAGCATCTAGTAAAGATGAGGTCGAGCGTATTGCCTGCCTTGTGAGTAGGGGGGAAGGTGAGAGGGTGAGGTCAAAAGAGGAGAGGAGTGGAAAGAAGGAGGCAGAGAGGAATGAGTCAAAGGTAGACGTGGGGAGGTTAAAGTCGCCCAGGACTGTGAGAGGTGAGCCGTCCTCAGGAAAGGAGCTTATCAAGGCATCAAGCTCATTGATGAACTCTCCGAGGGAACCTGGAGGGCGATAAATGATAAGGATGTTAAGCTTGAAAGGGCTGGTAACTGTGACAGCATGGAATTCAAAGGAGGCGATAGACAGATGGGTAAGGGGAGAGAGAGAGAATGACCACTTGGGAGAGATGAGGATCCCGGTGCCACCACCCCGCTGACCAGAAGCTCTCGGGTGTGCGAGAACACGTGGGCGGACGAAGAGAGAGCAGTAGGAGTAGCAGTGTTATCTGTGGTGATCCATGTTTCCGTCAGTGCCAAGAAGTTGAGGGACTGGAGGGAGGCATAGGCTGAGATGAACTCTGCCTTGTTGGCCGCAGATCGGCAGTTCCAGAGGCTACCGGAGACCTGGAACTCCACGTGGGTCGTGCGCGCTGGGACCACCAGATTAGGGTGGCCGCGGCCACGCGGTGTGGAGCGTTTGTATGGTCTGTGCAGAGAGGAGAGAACAGGGATAGATAGACACATAGTTGACAGGCTACAGAAGAGGCTACGCTAATGCAAAGGAGATTGGAATGACAAGTGGACTACACGTCTCGAATGTTCAGAAAGTTAAGCTTACGTAGCAAGAATCTTATTGACTAAAATGATTGAAATGATACAGTACTGCTGGAGTAGGCTAGCTGGTAGTGGCTGCGATGTTGACACTACACTAATCAAGTCGTTCCGTCGAGTGTAATAGTTTCTACAGTGCTGCTATTCGGGGGCTAGCTGGCTAGCTAGCAGGTTGATTGCGTTACGTTACCTTAAAAGAACGACAATAGCTGGCTAGCTAACCTAGAAAATCGCTCTAGGCTGCACAATTGTCTTAGATACAAAGACGGCTATGTAGCTAGCTAGCTACGATCAAACAAATCAAACCGTTGTACTGTACTAGTTTCTACAGTGCTGCTATTCGGGGGCTAGCTGGCTAGCTACGTTAAAAGAACGACAATAGCTGGCCAGCTAACCTAGAAAATCGCTCTAGACTACACAATTGTCTTAGATACAAAGACGGCTATGTAGCTGGCTAGCTACGATCAAACAAATCAAACCGTTGTACTGTAATGAAGTGAAATGAAAATGTGATACTACCTGTGGAGTGACGCGGAATGTTGACCGGGTAGTTGAAGTTCAATTCGGTAGAGGTTGGCTAGCTGTTGGCTAGCTAGCTAGCAGCATCTCCTACATTAAGGACGACAAATAGCTGGCTAGCTAACCTCGGTAAATTAAGATAATCACTCTAAGTCTACACACTCTAAACTACACAATTATCTTGGATACGAAGACAGCGAAGACAACTATGTAGCTAGCTGACACTACGCTAATCGAGTCGTTCAGTTGAGTGTAATAGTTTCTACAGTGCTGGTGGACAGTGGATGTTAGCTAGCTGCTTAGCTAGCTGCTGGGCAGATACGTTAGGACGACGAAATACGATAATTATGCAATTATGCAATTATGCAATTATCTTTGATACAAGGACGGCTATGTAGCTAGCTAAGAAGAAATTGCTAAGATTAGACAAATCAAACCGTTGTACTATAATGAAATGTAATGAAAAGTTATACTACCTGCGGACCGAAGTGTAGATGCGACCGCTCGCTCCAACCCGAAACCGGTTATCGTTGTCTCTAATTGGCGATCATACTTACGTAGTATTTTTTCCACCTGTGGGTTATGGGATATTGTTTATGTTTTGACTTAGTGCACATTGCACCTCTGTAGCCCCGGTTTGTTTGTTTATTGTTTTGTTAAGTTTCACTAATAATAAAGTATGTGGAACTCATATCGCGCTGCGTTTTGGTCCGTCTCTACAAACACCCTTGACAGAATATCCCATCAAAACAGGACCAAGCAGCGTGCCCAGGAGGAGAAGACAGTGAGAGATACCAGAGAGAGGTTTTGGAAAGGAGTATGTTGCAGTGGAGGCTCATTGAAAATCTCAGCCTGGCACCATTTGTGCCAGCTCTATGCACCAAGTCTCCAGTGCACCTTCACAGCCCGGTATGTTCTGTGCCAACTCCTCATACTCACCTTGCGAAGTGTGTCATCATTCCGGCACCATCTGTGCCAGCTCTATGCACCAGTTCTCCAGTGCGCCTACACAGTCCAGTACGTCCTGTGCCTGCTTCTCGCACTCACCCTGAAGTGTGTGTCCCCAGTCCGGTATGTCCTGTGCTTGCTCCTTGGACTCTCCCTCAAGTGCGCCTTCCCAGTCCGGTACGTCTTGTGCCTGCTCTTCGCACTCTCCCTGAAGTGCGTGTCCCCAGTCTGGTGCCACATGTGCCGGCCCCATGCATCAGGCCTCCAGTGTGTCTCCTCAGTCCAGAGCTTCAGGCGACGGTCCCCAGTCCAGAGCTTCAGGCGACGTTTCCCAGTCCAGAGCTTCCTGCCGACTTTTCCCAGTCCAGAGCTTCCTGCTGACATTTCCCAGTCCAGAGCTTCCTGCCGACGTTTCCCAGTCCAGAGCTTCCGACGAAGATTCCCAGTCCAGAGCTTCCTGACGACGATTCCCAGTCCAGAGCTTCTCGGCGACGATTCCCAGTCCGGAGCTTCCCGGCGATGATTCCCAGTCCGGAGCTTCCTGGCGACGATTCCCAATCCGAAGCTTCCTGGCGACGATTCCCAGTCCAGAGCTTCCAACGACGTTCCACGGTCCGGAACCTCCATGACTCAATGCCCAGTCCGAGCACGGCGTCCAGTCCAGCTTCAAGGCAGGAGCCTTCCTCTGTACCGCTGTCCAGTCCGAACACGGTGCCCCTGATGCTGGCGGATGAGCGGGTACTTCGCCCCGCACCAGAGCCGCCACCGACACCCCTCCCCTAACCCTCCCTTTTTGTTTCAGGTTTTGCGGTCGGAGTCCGCACCTTTGGGGGGGTACTGTCACGTCTCGACCATAGAAAGCCTTTATTTTCTATGGCTTTCTATGGTCAGGATGTGACAGTACCCCCCCCATAAAAAAAGGTGCGGTTTCCACGGGTACACCTACCATTAGACTTAAATCATGTCAATTAGCCTATCAGAAGCTTTTAAAGCCATGACATAATTTTCTGAAAATGTTCAAGCTGTTTATAGGCACAGACAACTTAGTGTATGTAAACTTCTGACCCACTGGAATTGTGATACAGTGAGTTATAAGTGAAATAATCTGTCTGCAAACAATTGTTGGAAAAATTCCTTGTGTCATGCACAAAGTAGTTGCCAAAACTATAGTTTGTTAACAAGAATTTTGTGGAATTCTGTCACCTTGACAAATTGGCTACACTAGCTAGCTAGAAGCTAGCTCTCTGGCACCATTCAACATCCTTTCTCAGCTCGCGGGTCTCACGCAGTCTGTGTCCTGAGAAGATATATAAAGGAGCCAGACCCTATTGAATTATTTGTCATATCTGATATATATCTGATCTTTTCCTTAATGTGTAAACAGCAACAACAACAAAAAACATGGAATCTGATCTTTTGAGTTCATATTTGATCTACTCCAGATGCTCAGACTTTTTGCTCTGAAGTGTTAGTTTTTTTGCACATGGCCTGGAATTTCTAAGAATTTCTACTCCCACATTAAAAGGAACAATGACAGGAAATGAGCATTGCATCTGTGTACTACTTCAGAGGCTATATCCGTGTGCATGTGTAAATCTGATATGGGTCAAATATCCTGTTCACACAGGTAGCCCAATTCTGATATTTTTTTCACTAATTGTTTTTTTGTCCAATCAGATCTGAAAAAGATTTGATGTGAAAAGATATAATGTGATTGGTCAAAAGAACAATTAGTGGGGAAAATATCAGAATTGGGCTGCCTCTAAATGCAGCCATATAAAACTGAGTGTAGGCAGTCAGAAAAAAAGATTGGATATGGAAAAATAATCTGAATTGGGTTCTCAGGGTGGCTGTGTAAACACAGTGTCTGACGTCTGTAGATTTGTGTGAATCCCAATGGGATAGGCTACAGGGAAACATCTATAAAGTTGGCTTACGGCTCTACCTTTCATACTGGGAGGACCGCAGAGACACAAAAGAGCAGGAAGCAATGTTCCTAATTTTAAAATCACAAATTGTCCAATTGTCATGCTGGATAATGGGATTATACTTGGTTTTCCTATTAGTTGGCTTCTTAATTGGTGTCCAAACTGTGCGCACAGCTTGACCACGAGGGATTCCCTCAATCGTGTCGGCCATTATTGGTGGTGATTATTCTGCATCAACAGGCAATACAGTTATGCAAAAGTTACATTATCTTCTTCAATGATAGATTGGTGCTTAAATCCGATTCATGCACAGAAACCTTAAATTAGGACCCGGCTCTGTTTGTCACGCCCTGACCTTAGAGAGCCGGTTTATTTCTCTATTTGGTTAGGTAAGGGTGTGATTTGGGGTGGGAATTTTATGTTGTCTATTTCTTTGTTTTTTGCCGAGTATTTGGGACACACAGGGAGATCGGGGGAGAGATTGGCGGAGTCAGGGTTCAGACCTGAGCCAACTCCCCGTGTTTACCGTGGGGAGCGAGTTACTGGTCAAGCATCGTGTTATCCGGTTCTGCGCACCATGCCTTAGGTGCGTAGCCACAGCCCGGTGCGCTCTCTGCAAGCTCCCTGCAGTTGCCGTGCTAGAGTGGGCTTTCAGCCAGGAGGGATTGTGCCGGCTCAGCGTTCCTGGCCTCCGGTGCGTCTCTTCGCCCCAGGTTATCCTGCGCCAGCTCTACACACGGTATCTCCAGTTCGCCAGCGCAATCCAATGCAGCCTGTTCCAGCTCCCCACACTTGCCAGGCTACGAGTGGTATCCAGCCAGGACGAGTTGTGCCAGCTCTGCGTTCCAGACCTCCAGTGTGCCTCCACTGTCCAGTGTGTCCTGCGCTGGCTCTACGCACTATGTCCAGGCGACGGTCCGCAGTCCGGAGCCTCAGGCGACGGTCCGCAGTCCGGAGCCTCCGGCGACGATCCGCAGACCGGAGTCATTGGCGACGAGCTGCAGTCCGGAGCCTCCAGCGGTGGTTCCCAGTTCAGAGTCTCCTGCAATGATCCACAGTCCAGTTCCACAGAAGCGGAAGGATCAGCGTAGGGAGCGGGGGCTACGTCCCAAACCGGAGTCGCCACCGAGGGTAGATGCCCACCCGGACCCTCCCCTATAGGTTCAGGTTTACGGCCGGGAGTCCTTACCTTTGCGGACTCCCGGCTATACTGGGGGGGTACTGTCACGCCCTGACCTTAGAGAGACAGTTTATTTCTCTATTTGGTTAGGTCAGGGTGTGATTTGGGGAGGGCATTCTATGTTGTCTATTTCTTTGTTTTTTGCAGAGTATGGTTCCAAATCAAAGGCAGCTGTCTATCGTTGTCTCTGATTGGGGATCATACTTAGGCAGCCCTTTTTCCTACTTTCTGTTGTGAAATCTTGTTTTTGTTAGTTGCTGGTTTAGCGCTACAATACTTTACGTGTCGTTTATCTTTCTTGTTTTTTGGTGTTCATTTAATAAATTCAAAATGGACGCCTACCACGCTGCACCTTGGTCTCATTCCAATGACAGCCATAACACTGTTAGAGGAGATTGCAGCCTAGTTGGACACCGACAGTTTGTTGCTCTGTTAATATTAGCACTTGCTATCTTGCCTTTCGTCAAATAAATGTTACCAATACGAATGTACGAAGAGCAGATGTATTTGCATTTCGTAGGTACTGATGGAACATCTACCAATGGCATGCCCCTCTTTTAGTGAGAAATTACATTGGTCACTCAAAACATGTATAAAGCAGAAATAGAGAACAAAAGAAGAAAGGCCCGTCCTTGAGCTACTGTATGAGTCATGATTTCTTCGTCTCTCTCATGTCTAAATTATGAATGTCTTAATGTCAGTTATGCCTTGTAACTTATGGTTTTGCCTTGTATAATTTGGCGTGCCTAGTTAAATAAAGGTTAAATAAATAATTATATATAAAATGGAATCCATAAATGTTACAATGATATCAAATATTTTGTCTTACTATTAGGTATATACTGTATGAAAAAGATTCAAGCAGTACAATAACAATAAATGTCTGCAAACTTATCTGTACTGTATATTGTCAGAATTGAAGAGGTGAATTGTTTATTCCTCTGCTGTGCTTGGGTAGGGGGTAGGGGGTTTGAATTTCAGAAAAAGCTGCATCTCGGAAGCACCAATTATCATGGGTGATGGGTGGGGACGTTTGTAATTGATCAATACTGGTGTGGTCCAGGTGAAGGCCATGTTAGAAGGACATTGAGCGCCTTTATTTCTGTCCTGAGTACAGAAGGGAGACATTGTGAGGTTGATGTAGGTTCAGGCATTATTTAGGCCATGGGCCTCATTTAGCAAAGGTGCGCTTGAATTAGTAAAACGTATTATATGTTACGAATTCTAGCTAGGTGGCTAAGTGGCTAACATTAGTTAGGCTAGGGGTTAAGGTTAGGGTGAAGTTTAGGAGTTAGGTGAACCGGTCAATGTTAGAGTTAGGGGAAGGGTTAGCTAAAAGGGTTAAGGTTAGGGGAAGGGTTAGCTAATATGCTAAGCAGTTTTAAAGTAGCTAAAAAAGTAGTAAGTACTAATTAGCAAAAATGCTAAACTTGTCTGTGATGAGAGATTCAAACTCACAACCTTTGGGTTGCTAGATGTTTGTGTTATACGCCCACCCAATGAGATTCAAATTCACAACCTTTGGGTTGCTAGATGTTTGTGTTATACGCCCACCCAATGAGATTTGACCTCACAACCTTCGGCTTGCTAGATATTCGTGTTATACGCAAACCCAATGAGATTCATACTTGGGTTGCTAGATAATTGCGTTATACTCATCGATCCACCCGGACCAACCACCCCACTTTAATTTTTGTCTTAAGTAACCATCTGTCTTAAGTAACCATACCAAACGTAACATATCACTCATTTACTATGTCACGTCTAGTCCATGAGACCAGGTTGGCCTCATATGTGCCTGCATACAAAAAAAGACTAAACGTTGCGTGGGCTAGTTTTCCCACAAAGGTTGTTATTTATCCATTTTGAATAACAATTATTATTTTACATAGATGTGTGGGCTGTAGAATTTACTTTTAAATTGTTCAAAGGACAATCAATCTTGCATAATGCATGGCCAGTGTTTGGTACTTGCTAGGTGGCATGCATTTTTTGTTTGGAAGTCACTGCAACATTCTGCCCACACCATTGCACTATCACCATTGCACTTTCACCATTGCACATTCTTTTAGGAATTATCATGGCCCAGTTCCAACATCTCCAAATCATGCAGCAAATGAAGGTGTTTTTGTTATTATAAAAGGTGAATGGAGGGTGTTTTCCACGATGCACAAATATTATACCTTTATTTCAACAAGGAACACAGACTGAGACCAAGGTCTCTTTTACAGGTGGGCCTTGTGTATACATGTTTACACATACAGGGTGGGTACAATGATTAAGAAACTCCACAAGACAAACAAAACAATCACAGATAACATACAAATACAGCAGCAGATTGTTACATTTGCACACAGGTTATTCCCCTAACAGCACAAGAACTTGTATTACCCAAAGCAGTTACAAGCAATACAAAAATAAAAATCCTCCAATAAATGTTTAAAATGGGCAACAGGGGGACAAGAGTCTCAAGTTTATGTTTAGTCTGCAGGCTATTCCATAGGCAAGGAGCGTAACAGGAAAAGGCATTCATGCCCAACTCTGTGGAAATCACATGGGCCTCAAGTGTAATCCATGCTTGAGACCTGGTTTTAGGAATTCTAATTCTAATGTTGATGAGTGATGATAAATAAGAATGTAGTTTATAAAATGGCTCTACAGTGCCGGTGACATTTAAGATGAGGGAGGATGATAGATGTCTTATGAGCATGGCCTTATTTCTATTACAGCATCATACCCAGTTCAATGTAACATCGATGGGTTTAGGCTACTACAATGATACTCAAATTTTCCCTATACCCATCATGAGGTTGCTGCCACCAAGCCTATGAATGAAACATTTGAGTACTCACAGAGTGACACATTCAATACCGCCTTGCATACTCTTGTCTGCGTCTAGCTAATCAAGGGTGTAGTCAAATCAAATCACATTGTATTGGTCATATGTACATGGTTAGCAGATGTTATTGCGAGTGTAGCAAAATGCTTGTGCTTCTAATTCCGACCGTGCATTAATATTCAACAATTGAACAATTCCACAACAACTACCTAATACACACAAATGTAAGTAAAAGGATGGAATAAGAATATGTACATATAAATATATGGATGAGCAATGACCGAGCGGCATAGGCAAGATGCAATAGATGGTGAAAAATACAGTATATACATGTGATATGAGTAATGTAAGTTACAAACAATAATTTCTATTGGGCAAATTCAGGTATGTTCAGCCCTGTTTTGTTCCATTTGCTTCAGTTTAAGAAATATTTTTCAACAGAATCGATGGAATGAATACACCCCTGATCACATACAAACAAGCATGATAATTTTGCTAGTTGTAGAATTCCTTCTCGCATCTAGGTGCTGTGCTCCTCTCACCTTTTCCCTTTGCTTGTGGACTTCATTGTACAACACATCAGCTGTCTGTGAACAGGCAAAAAATTACTTTCCAAGCCAAACCTACATATTATAACCGCTAACCGCTACACACAGCCTACCTGCATAATCGTAGCTACTAGAACTAATGTGTTGGTAAACCCGCTACAAACATGCAGTACAGTGTAGGCTGCCAGCCGTTTCGCAGTTACACTGGCAGGCTCCAATGGCAATACATTAATAAAACTAAAATCTTACCTTGACTTGAAAGAGTTCCAGTGTTGGATAGCCAGTTAGCTAACGTAACTTCCCTTTCTGTTTGAGACAGTTGTTTGAGTAGGCTAAACTTGCTAGCTGCTTTCACTAGCTAAGTGAACGTGAGAGAAGAATACAACAAAATATACCTATCTCTCTCTCTCTCTCTTTCTTTAATTAAATTAATTTGTTCAAAACTGTTAATCTATTGTCTTTCTCTTTCTTTGAGTCAACTATATTCATTCACTGATCCTTTGATTGGGTGGACAACATGTCAGTTCATGCTGCAAAAGCTCTGATAGGTTGGAGCAAGTCCTCCAGAAGTTGTCATAATTACTGTGTATGTCTATGGAATGGGGTGAGAAACATTAGTGTCCTAGCTTTTATATTGATGTCAATGTCCCCCGAAGAGGACGGAAACTAGCTGTCCTTCGGCTGCACCGATTGCGCTGTACTCATTGCAAGTACCACTGGTGTAGCCGAAGGACAGGGGAAAGCTAAAACTACGGGAAAAATGCTGCGTGTGGTCACAGCATTTCAAATAAAATCACCACACTGTTCATACTTGACAGACAGTTTGTTTACTTCCCAAAACTAAGAGCAGTCACCACATCACAGAGAACCCCTTTCATGTGCCAGTATCATTTCTGACCCCAGTCATCACAGCCCTCTGTCTTGACAGTGCTGGATTAGAGAGTAAGATAGTGGAGCTGCAGGCAAATTACTAAGATCTGGTGTTACCCATTTCTGGAGCCTTGTGTCAGACACAGAGTATCAACTTCTGAAGCAGTGTGTGCAAAAGGTGACATCATTTTTTGTCAGCACTTTCTCATGTGAAGCAACATTTTCAACAATGAGCATTGTGAAACAAAAACAGAGAAACATACTAATCAATGCACACTTGGATTGCCTCACAAGGATAGCAAAACAGACTACATTTAGAATGAATTCAGTCAAGGAGCAGAAGGGACATTTTCTCTCATCCAGCTACTAAGGTAACCCTGAATATTGGTCTTATTCATGTGATGTAGCCTATTTGATGTGTGTATGTATATATTTGTGATGTGCTGTACATCAAATCAATTGCATGTACTCTATTGCATGTACTCTATTTGCTCTCAATTGATAATTGATAATATTGGAAGAAAAAGTACAACAAATTAAAGATATGTGCGGCCCTCTGAATGATTGTCTCAACCCAAAGTGGTCCCCTTACAAAAAATAGTGAGTAACACTGGTCTACACTGCAAAACAGTGTTTTTTCATCAATTATTTGGTGACATGTACAGTGCATTCGGAAAGTATTCAGAACCTTTGTCTTTTTCCACATTTTGTTACATTCAGGGCTGGGGAGTAACAAATTACATGTAATCCGTTACATGTAAGGTATTACAAAAAACGGTAACTGTAATCCGTTACGTTACCATCAAAAATATTGTAATCAGATTACTGATACATTTGAAAAACTACATAGAATCAGCATTGAAAAAAGGCGCAAGTTTAAGTTTGTTCCACCTGAGACAACTATGATGACACGCCAAATGTGTTTGATGGATCTTGGGAAAAGAGCAGGAATAGGCTTTTGTAGCCTACAGTCCAAGCTATGTCTTGACTGCTGTCGGCATCCAAAGATTATCCAGTTTGAATAAACGCTTGGATGTAAGGATGACAGCAGTGGTGTTGTCTACGACATACGGATATCAATTATTCATGATATCTACAAGCGCATTGATGTGAATCACACTGCTACTCTCTCATTTAGCTATTTGTGCCTTACGGATTGTGGTTGTTGTCGATGGCTGTTCACAAATCTAAATGTGTATTTGAACCCACTAATGGTTGAATTCAAGAAGTTTAAGCTGCCTATACATCATTGTTGTTGAAACCAGTGGACAGCCAGTGAAATGTGTGCTCTTGCAACAGCTGCATAGTACGGATCCAAGCCTATAGAATAAAAGTGGGGCTTTTATTGTTCAACCTAATTCATGCTGATAAAAGAAAATCCATAGGCCTAATGAACACCTGCTCAAACCTGCACACTTTTGATAGACTTAAAGGGGCGGTCTGTAGTTGCTATCTATTTTTGGACGTATACATCATATATACTGTACCAGTCAAAAGTTTGGACACATCTCACATCAAATAAAATGAAATTAAATGTTATTGGTCACATACACATGGTTAACAGATGTTAATGCGAGTGTAGCAAAATGCTTGTGCTTCTAGTTCCAACAGTGCATTGTGCACACCGCATCACCCTCTGGAGAGCCCTGCGGTTGAGGACGGTGCAGTTGCCGTACCAGGCTGTGATTCAGCCCAACAGGATGCTCTCGATTGTGCATCTGTAAAAGTTTGTCAGGGTTTTGGGTGACAAGCCAAATTTCTTCAGCCTCCTGAGGTTGAAGAGGCACTATTGCGCCTTCTTCACCACACTGTCTGTGTGGGTGGACCATTTCAGTTCGTCTGTGATGTGTACTTCAATGAACTTAAAACTTTCCACCTTCTCAACTGCTGTCCCTTCGATGTTAATAGGGGAGTGCTCCCTCTGCTGTTTCCTGAAGTCCACAATCATCTCCTTTGTTTGAACACAAACCTTTGTGGGGCCCCAGTTTTGAGGGTCAGCAAAGTGGAGATGTTGTTTCCTACCTTCACCAACTGGGGACGGCCCGTCAGAAAGTCCTGGACCCAGTTGCACAGGGCGGGGTTGAGACCCAGGGCCTCCAGCTTGATGATGAGCTTGGAGGATCCTATGGTGTTCAATGCTGAGCTGTAGTCAATGAACAGCATTCTTATATAGGTATTATTTTTGTCCAGATGGGATAGGGAAGTGTTCAGTGTGATGGCGACACCTACTCATTCAAAGGTTTTTCTTTATTTTTACTATTTTCTAAAACTATCAAAACTATGAAATAACACAAAGAATTATGTAGCAACAAATAAGTGTTAAACAAATCAAAAAAATATTTTAGATTTCAGATTCTTCAAAGTAGCCACCCTTTGCCTTGATGAAAGCCTTGCACACTCTTGGCAAAGCATGCCATTCCATGAGCGCAGCATTTATTTTTCTACTCGAATCAATGAGCCCAATCAGTCCTCCATGACAACAAAATCATAAACAACAGAATAGGGCTGGCTAATAAATCCTTAGTTTTGGGGTCATGCTCAAGTAAAAAAAATGTGGCTAATCTATACTATACTATACTATACTATACTATATTTCCAAGTCCTAATCTTGAATATCAAGGGATATGGCATTCATTGGAATGACTGTAATTCTGATAGACTTTGGTTTTTAATGTAAAGATACCATTTAATCGTATTATTATATGTAGTAGAAAGTGATGGGTTAGAAGAAGCCTACATAACCAAACGATAAAGTAAAATTTAACATCCATATATAACCAGCTATGTAAACTTTAACATTGATTTATCATGCAATAGACGTTGTTCAATTGGTAACAAACATTTTTGTCTTCTTCTAATGACTCTTAAGGGTAAAGTAATCTAAAAGTAACGGAATGTAATCAGATTATGCTTCTGAGTTTGGGTAATCCAAAAGTCACATTACTTATTACAATTTTGGACAGGTAATTTGTAACTGTAACGGATTACATTTAGAAAGTAACCTACTCAACCCTGGTTATGTTACAGCCTTATTCTAAAATGGATTAAATAGTTTCCCCCCCTCAATCTACACACAATACCCAATAATCACATTTACATAAGTATTCAGACCCTTTACTCAGTACTTTGTTGAAGCACCTTTGGCAGCAATTACAGCCTCGAGTCTTCTTGGGTATGACGCTTCAAGCTTGGCACACCTGTATTTGGGGAGTTACTCCCATTCTTCTCTGCAGATCTTCTCAAGCTCTGTCAGGTTGGATGGTGACCGTTGCTGCACAGCTATTTCCAGGTCTCTCCAGAGATGTTCGATCAGGTTCAAGTCCGGGCTCTGGCAGAGCCACTCAAGGACATTCAGAGACTTGTCCCAAAGCCACCCCTACGTTGTCTTGGCTATGTGCTTAGGGTCGTTGTCCTATTGGATGGTGAACCTTCGCCCCAGTCTGAGGTCCTGAGCACTCTGGAGCAGGTTTTCATCAGGGATCTCTCTGTACTTTGCCCCGTTCATCTTTCCCTCGATCCTGACAAGTCTCCCAGTCCCGGCCGCTGAAAAACATCCCCACAGCATGATGCTGCCACCACCATGCTTCAACATAGGGATGGTGCCAGGTTTCCTCCAGACGTGACACTTAGCATTCAGGTCAAACAGTTCAGACTTGGTTTCATAAGACCAAATAATGTTGTTCCTCATGGTCTGAGAGTCTTTAGGAGCCTTTTGACAAACTGCAAGCGGGCTGTCATGTGCCTTTTACTGAGGAGTGGCTTCCATCTGGCCACTCTACCATAAAGGCCTGATTGGTGGAGTGCTACAGAGATGGTTGTCCTTCTGGAAGGTTCTTCCATCTCCACAGAGGAACTCTGGAGCTCTGTCAGAGTGACCAAGGCCCTTCCACCCCAATTGCTCAGTGTGGCTAACTCTAGAAAGAGTCTATGTGGTTGCAAACTTATACCATTTAAGAATGATGGAGGTCACTGTGTTCTTGGGGACCTTCAATGCTGCAGACATTTTTTAGTACCCTTCCTCAGATGTATGCCTCGACACAATCCTGTCTCGGTGCTCTACAGACAATTCCTTTGACATCATGGCTTGGTTTTGGCTCTGACATGTACTGACAACTGTGGGACCTTATGTAAACAGGTATGTGCCTTTCCAAATCATATCCAATTAATTGATTTTACCACAGGTGGTCTCCAATCAAGTTGTAGAAACATCTCAAGGATGATCAATGGAAACATGATGCACCTGAGCTCAATTCCGAGTCTCATTGCAAAGGAAACAGAATACTTATGTAAATAAGGTATTTCTGTTTTTTATTTTTAATAATTTAGCAGAAATTTCTAAAAACCTGTTTTCGCATTGTCATTATGGGGTATTGTGTGTAGATTGATGAGATACATTTTTTTATTTAATCCAATTTAGAATAAGGCTGTAGGTAACAAAAAGTGGAAAAGTGGAAGGGGTCTGAATACTTTCCGAATGCACTGCATGTAATTTTAGAGTTTTTAGAGTTTCATCTAAAAAGGATATATTTGTTAATGTTTCACTATTTTTATGAAATTCACTGAGGAGGATGGTCCTCCCTTTCCTCCTTTGAGGAGCCTCCACTGTGCTCTGTTTATCAATGGAAACATGCGTAGCCTCTGGTACATCCTAGCATCTCCACGTACGCAGAATTTAAGTAAAAAATTTACGCATGGTTGATAATTGAGGCCCCAGAGTAGGCCCATTGTATTATGATTTGAATTAGGCCATTTCAGTTTTTGTTTGCATCCTGTTTGTTATTTTTATTTGTAGACTCCATTCTGATCCTCACTCCACCGCCAAGAGCGTCCTCATCATAGTCACCAGCCAAGGCTCAGGCTTTAGAAAGAAAAGGCTTTTAGATGTGTGGGAAATAGAATCCATTACTCTTGAATATAATAAGGCCTAGGTCAGAAGCTGATAGGTGAGAATTGTCTGTTAATTGAATGATTAAAATATTCCGCCCTGAAACATATAATTGTATGGAATTGATTAGAATGTATAAAATCATAATCAATAAATGTGTAGTCCTAGTCAGAATTAGGGTAAAGACAATATGTCTTTATGGTATTATAAACACAGACTGTCTGAGCTTGGTTCCGACTTGACTAGAGATTGGGAGAGAACAGGGAGTACGTGTCAAGAACAAGGTCACAAAGCTCTAGCAGGACATGTGTGTGCGTCTGTTTGTGTGTGTGTGTGTGTGTGTGTGTGTGTGTGTGTGTGTGTGTGTGTGTGTGTGTGTGTGTGTGTGTGTGTGTGTGTGTGTGTGTGTGTGTGTGTGTGTGCGCATGGCTGTGTGAATGTGTGGGCGTGAGAAGTCAGCATAAAATGAATTGTTTTGTATTCTTGACTTTAGAACGTTCTCTGAATAAACTGTACTAACCTTTTGTATAAGCTGAGTCTTTGACTAATTATTATACCCATGGTCTTACAAATGTCGGGAATTGGTCAGAGCTATTGATTGATTGTTATTATCAGTGGGATTGGAAATTCTCTCATCAGAAGCTAGGCAGAATGTAGACCTACATGTTTTACTCTATAACATTTCTATTTTGTATAATGTGGCCACTCCATTCTGATCCTCACTCCACCGCCATGAGCGTCCCATCATAGGCACCAGCCAAGGCTCAGGCTTTAGAAAGAAAAGGCTTATAGATGTGTGGGAAATATAATCCATTACTCTTGAATATAATAAGGCCTAGGTCAGAAGCTAGGCAGAATGTAGACCTACATGTGGCCCCAGAGTAGGGCTATTGTATTATGATTTGAATTAGGCCATTTCAGTTTTTGTTTGCGTCCTGTTTGTTATTTTTATTTGTAGACTCCTTTCTGATCCTCACTCCACCGCCAAGAGCGTCCTCATCATAGGCACCAGCCTATTCAAATCAAGATACAATGGACCTGCTCTGGGGCCTCATTTATCAACCATGCATACATTTTTTACTTAACTTCTACGTGGAGTTGCTAGGATGTACCAGAGGCTACGCATGTTTCCATTGATAAACAGAGCACAGTGGAGGCTCCTCACCAGTTAAAGACCCAGGTGTTTATTAACCCCTGCCAGAAGTTATGCTTCCAGTGTTGCAGGTGAACAAGTGTAGTTCTTCTACAACTCCCCTGTTAGGCCATCTGTTTTTTAAAGCCTACTTAGGCAAGGCCCCACAAATTACCAGACTATTAAATCCTTCACTGTATTTTGTTCATTACTTAATGTTGTTCATGTCGAGGGGACACAGCATGCATTCTTTCTTGGAGTTGGATCAATTGTGCCACAATTGTGCTTGTCAGCGAGAAAAATATAATTTGTCAGCTTACTTGGCTTGACCTCGCGACCCTTCCCATCAGGAGGTGAGCCAGTCACCGGAGGTATAAAAACCCTGAAGACAAGGGCAACATTAAAGAAGTACCAAACTTACAAGGCTACGGTAAGACTTATTTTATTTGTCGTTATAGTTTAAAAGTTGAAGAACAGAAGAGTAGTGAGACATAATGATATAACAATTCGCTTTTTAAGAATGTAATAATTTGTTTATTAATGTCTCTTCTTAAATTGTTTTCATCATTGCTTAATTTTAAGTGAATAAATCCTTCTATTCTTTTTAGAGATGACGATATAATGATATAACAATTCGCTTTTTAAGAATGTAATAATTTGTTTATTAATGTCTCTTCTTAAATTGTTTTCATCATTGCTTAATTTTAAGTGAATAAATCCTTCTATTCTTTTTAGAGATGACGATCTGGCAACTGCCTTCCATTCTCCTTGTTGTTATATCAAGTGTCTCTACTCATCCTCATCACTTATTTGAGTATGATGAGCTGAGTCAGTATGTTGACAGCCATCAGGAGGAATATGTAAAGGCAAGTTTCTAAACAGAATAATGATGTTGTCTGTTTTATTATCTGATAATACAATATTCATTACAAATAAATACTGTGTGTGTGTGTGTGTGTGTGTGTGTGTGTGTGTGTGTGTGTGTGTGTGTGTGTGTGTGTGTGTGTGTGTGTGTGTGTGTGTGTGTGTGTGTGTGTGTTAGACTCTGAGGGACTGGGTTGCTGTAGAGAGCGACTCCAGTGATGTCTTGAGGAGGCCAGACTGCCATCGCATGATGGATATGACGGCTGAGAAACTACAAGCCATGGGAGGGAAGGTGGAACTGGTGGACATCGGCGTACAAGAGGTCAATTTTCTGAAATGTGGTCAACTTAATGATTATGTTATGGGATCTGTTTGTTTGCTTTTAGCTTAGTCTTTAAAGTCCTTTTGTAGCCGATCAGATTGGTTTGCAGAAATAAATACTAAAAGTTGTGTGTTAACAGAAATGCTCCCTGCCTTGCAAACTGTATTAAGGTAATTTTCTGCATCTACCGTGTCTTTTATCATCATGCTTAGCTGCCTGATGGCAAGACAGTGGCCTTACCCAAGGTGGTGACAGCCCAGTTTGGCAGTGACCCCAGTAAGCAGACAGTCTGTGTGTATGGACATGTGGATGTCCAGCCTGCTAAGCTAGAGGACGGCTGGGCCACTGAACCCTACAACCTGACAGACATCAACGGTAGGCTATGGCTTCCAACAGTAGTCTATGGTATCCAACGGTAGGTTATGGGTTGCAACAGTAGGCTATGTTTCAAGGGTAGGCTATGGGTTCCAACAGTAGGCTATGGGTTGCATCAGTAGGCTATGTTCCAAGGGTAGGTTATGGGTTCCAACTGTAAACTATGGATTCCAGCCATTCACAGTCACAGCAATCAAATGTATTATAATGATTTTTTACAGTGCTTTACAGTAATTCATTCTAAACCCAACACATAGACACATCTATCTACAACAGCCATTAGATATTGTAACTAACGTGAAGGAATGAAGCAAGTACTTGGGTGTGGGATGATTTTTACCATACATATTTTGAACCAATGAAATGTAACTGATACATGCATGTTAAATGTCAATGTGAGCTGAACATAATGGACATTTATTTGAAAATAACGACTTTGATTCTACCTCTAAGGAAACCTCTACGGCAGAGGGGCGTCTGACAACAAGGCCCCTGTCTTAGCCTGGATCCATACAGTGGAGGCCTATCAGGCCCTCAGCATTGTGAGTGTCCAGTAAGAAGAGATATCAGAGTGAACTCATAGGAGATGTAGAGTTACAAGTTAATTTGCAGTCTAACTGACCGTTATTAGGGAGCTTTCCTTTGTTATAATAATTCTTGTTTTTTTCCACTCCTCCTTTCCCCCCCTTCCCCTTCCCCTCCTCCTCTCCTCACCCTGCCCTCTCCACCCCCTGCCCTCTCCACCCCCTGCCCTCTCCCCATGCAGGACCTGCCAGTCAATGTGAAGTTCATCATCGAGGGGATGGAGGAGACCGGGTCCAATGGCCTGGACGCCATGATCGTGGCGCAGAAAGACACGTTCTTCTCCGACGTCGATTACATCATCATCTCAGACTGTGGTTGGCTGAGCCGACGCCCCGCCCTCACCTACGGGACCAGGGGGAACTGCTACTTCTTTGCTGAGGTAGGACGGGCTGGGGGCATTTCCAATTCTGTGGGACGTTATTTTTTCAAGATCATTAATGAATAACCATGGTGACTTTGTATGTTTGGTAGGTAGAGGGCCCAAAACAGGACCTACACTCAGGAGTGTATGGAGGCACTGTTATAGAGCCTATGACAGATCTGATCGGCATATTGGGTGAGTTTTTCACCTCTTTGAGTGACAGTTTGTAATACTATCTTAACACCTACTTTATAGGTATCTCTGGCTCATGTTTGCATGCAAAGCTATCGTCCTTATGTCTGTGTGAGCTCTCTATTGGCAGAAATAATAAAATATTAGATATCCCTACAAATGTGTGTCCATAAGAACTGCTTCTGTGTTGACCTATCTCTCCCACACCCAGACACACTGATCAGCCCCAGTGGAAAGATCCTCATTCCAGGCATCAGAGAGGCCGTTGCCCCACTCTCAGACGAAGAGTGGAAGATGTACCAGGACATTGAGTTTGACATTGAGAGCTTTAAGTCCAAGATCGGCGTCAGTCAACTCATGTACAGCAACAAGGTGATTCACAGGGGAGTGGATTTTTTTCCAAAAAGCAATACATTTAAAAAAAAAAAACGTTTTTAATGTGTTCTTTTTAGGTTTTCACTCCTCCTATCTCTGTTTCTCTGTGTTTAGCCTGTATGTATATAGCCTCATTATTGTTATTTTATTGAGTTATTTTGTCTTTTATCTATTTGTACATTTTCAAACTTTTGAACTGCATTGTTGGGAAAGGGATCATAAGTAAACATTTCACGGTAAAGTCTTCACTTGTTGTACTCGGTGCATGTGACAAATAAGAGTTTCATTTGATTTCTCAGGTAGATCTGCTGGCCCATCGTTGGCGTTACCCTACCGTTACCATCCATGGCATCGAGGGGGGCTTCTCTGGCCCTGGCTCCAAGACGGTCATCCCTGCTAAGGTCATTGCCAAGTTCTCCATTCGACAGGTCCCCAACATGGACCCAGCAGTGGTCAAGAAACAGGTAGGGGGTACACGCCTCTCACCCAGTGCATTGTACAGTTGCATGACAACACAATTATAGTGTACATGCAGTTACACACAGTTACACACATTTCTGGAATTGTTATAACCTTCAGACTCTCTTTATACAATACATCTAAGAAAAGGGAACATTCATCCAGGTTACACTATTATAATGTACCTCATTCTGCTCATTCAGTTAATTTACTATTCAATTATTCACTATTTCAGTTTGGTTTCAGTTAATGAAATAGACGTGAAGACTGCATGTATGCCAGTTACATATTTGTTCTGTTGTAGGTCACAGACTACCTGAACTCTGTGTTTGCCAAGAGAAAGAGCCCCAACAAGCTGAAGGTGACCATGATCATCGGGGCTAAGCCCTGGTTAGCAGACACCAAGCACCCCCTGTACGAGGCAGGGAAAGCAGCCGTGAAGAGAGGTACAGTTAGACAACTCTGCTCTGGACAAACCAAAGGACATTTCTTATGCTGTCTGTGTGTGTATTTGTATGAACAGTGGTCATAGGGGTTATGATTACTGTGTAGTAGCTGACTGCGGACATTTATTGCACAACAGTAGCTTCACAGTGATAGGCCTATCTGTAGTCTTTAGAGTTACCAGACATAGATACATATCCTTATCGCTAAAAGAAGCCAGTGTGCTGTGGTTCTACTGTAGACCTATCAGTGGTTAAGGCATGACAGTGCAGTGGTATTGTAATGTTTGTGTAGCAGAAAGGACTTGGAATGACAATCTCACGAAGAGGTAGCCCTGTCTGAGGCTTGTATTCCTAAATGACAGTCTTGGACCTTGCAGATGAACTCTTGGTCTAACGGTTAAGATATTGACTTAGTGAGCCGGAGACCTGACTTCTAATCCCACTGGTTGCAGTTGGTTTTCCTCTACTGCAGGTTTAATGCATTATGACGCAGTCAGACTTGTCACTGTTTTCCTCTAGTGTTTAACATGGAGCCAGACCTGATCCGTGAAGGGGGAACCATCCCCATCGCCAAGACCTTTGAGGACGTGACCGGTAAGAGCATCATCATGATGCCCATCGGAGGCTTCGACGATGGCCTCCACTCCCAGAACGAGAAGATGAGCAGGTTAGCCCTTCAATCTCCTAATACAGTATGTATTAAAAAATAACGATGGACATTTATAGATTTTTACGCATGCACGCATGAACACACACACATAGACGTATCAACAATGTCTTATTTCTGTTTATATTCCTTTCCCAGGTACAACTACATAGAGGGGACCAAGTTGTTCATCGCGTACCTCCATGAAGTGGCCCATCTCAAGAAGGACTGAGAGCACCTCTTTTCATCACCACCGTTATAAGACAGTTCTATATTGTTTAGCTTGTATGAGATCCCATCAGTGGAGTCTGGCTTTGTTTAGCCTTTTTCATGACATTAACTGGTCACTTTTCCTGTTTCTTTCCCTCTAAGCAAAACATTCCAGAAACCCTGTGAGTTCTTGGCATCTGATATAGCCTCAACACTCTGCCTCTCTCTCTCGCTCTCTCTCTCTCGCTCTCTTTCTCTCTTTCTGAATCTTTCTTCCCCCCTCACGTTCCTCCTTTCTCTCTCTCAATTTCTCTCTCATTCACATACAAATGTCTACTTGATACAGCAAATAAAACTGGTTGGACGCACTATATGTTTTCTTCATCTTTTTTGTCTGGGATGCTTTAGAAAGAACATTGTCAAGTGTTAACCAATATCCACCACTCAAATATATAAAGAACAAGTGTTTCACAATACTATCCCTGACTCCAAGACATAAGAGCAGCCACAAAAACAAACACCAGCAAAAATTGCAGTTCTCTCCTTATGTTCGGCACATGGAAACACTCTTTTCTTCAGCATTATAGTCTTTACTATTTTAGCAAAACGTGTATACATTTATTTCATGGACTTCCTTAATTAAGTGCACTAGAAAGACATTGTCATGGAAAAACAAAAGTGGCTGCATGTTTATAGATGGTATGATGAAGAAGAAGGGTGAAATTACTTGTAACATAACAGAAATGTGTGTGTGATATTGAACATCAATATGATTGTATGACTACCTGAGTGGGGTCATGTGTATGCATGCATAACAGGGTTTGCATGAGCAGCTAAGCTTGCTGGTGTCATGTACTGTAGCCTAGATATTGTTAAGACAGCATTATGGCATCACCAACTGTAACTTCTGTTAGCATCCTTCATCCTATGTATTAGTTCTGTTAGAAAGTTCAACAGTATTCCCAGTTGTCACGTTTTTTGTCATACTGCACCCTGATCTTTGATCCTCGAGCTCTGGCAGAGTCCAATCAAGTCAGTCAGATACCAGAGACTACCTACAACCATATACTTTGAATTACTAGAACAGACAATTCCATTCAAGTCACTGCTGTGTGTTGTTTTGGAATTTTATTTCTATGCCCCCACACTCTCAGGAGTAACATGGAAATCTAAACTCACCAAACCACCCATTCCCCTCAACAAGTATATAAGTCAGTAGCTAGAGACAAGTAGAAGCCAGTAGAACTAGATTGAGGCAAATATTGCTAGAATGTACAGTATGGAGTAAGTTTTTACTTGGTTATTATCATCACTGGCTTCCTGTGGCATCTTACTCTCCCTCACAGACAAAGTTCATTGTTGTTGTGTTCCTGTTACTCCACACATCGGCTTCCTCTTCTTCCTCCTCCTCTCATGGAGCTGCAGGCATGTTGGAACCACTGTTTCAATACATAGATGACCACCAAAATCAGTTTGTTCAGGTGAGAAATGAGCACTATTATGATATTCTACTTGGAGTTGGGACTCATACCTATACTCTGTTACTGAACTGTATAATGATACAAATATACATGTTCTTGTGCTGTAGCGAGGTGAATAGAGAGAAACCGAAGAAACCGAAGCAAAATAGTAATCAAAGTTTGATTACTTAGAGAAAAGAGGAATGTCCACTCACTGTTTTGCTGCTCCCATATGGAATCTTTTAATAAACCTTAGATGATATAATCACAACCAGGTTGCCTGCCTGCTATCCATAGGCCAGCTTCAGCAAGCTAATGTACCCTGGTATTACAAATGTGACAATATGAGGATGAAGGTGGCACATGGTTTTGGTTCCCTAGGTAACCTGTATGGGCGAGGGGCCAAGGACAACAAAGGGCCGGTCCTGGCCTGGCTTCATGCTGTGGAGTCCTACCAGGCCACAGAGAAGGTTAGGATTTGCCCTGAAACAGCACAGCTGAAATCTGAATCTTAATGTTCTGCTTGCGGTCTCTAGTTCGTTTTCATAAATGATCTAACCCATGCAGTGTAGCTTAACATAGCAATGGTTATTAAAGGGATTCGGTGATGCATGTATCATAACCTCAATGTTTGGGGTAATCTGTGAGTCTGAATATAAAACCATTTGTGGGATTGTAGTGGAGTCAAACAGTATGTGAATAAGAGACGGGTCACTGACTGGTAGGATTGCCTGGATCTTTTGATTTCAGGAGATACCAGTGAATATAAAACTCATCATTGAGGGTCTGGAGGAGGTGGGCTCATACGGTCTGTTGGAGTTGACCAGGAAGAGAAACGACAGCTTCTTTGCAGATGTGGACTTCATAGTGATCTCTGACTACGTGTGCTCTACCAGAACCCCAGCCCTGACCTATGGAACCAGAGGGAGCAGCTATTTCTTTGTGGAGGTGATGATATAGCTCATTTGATTGCTCAAATAAAAATATGACACACTCTACCATGGTACCATTTGTTCAGTATATTCCTCTGTTACTTGTTTCAGGTTGATTGCCCTAAACTGGACTTCCATCCTGGAGTGTATGGGGGTTCAATCCAGGAGCCCATGTCAGATCTGATAGCCTTACTGGGTGAGATACGGAGGCATTTGACTGACAGCTCTATCCAATTGTCAAAAAAAGAGAGGCGCAACTCTCTTGTCTGATAGACAAAATGATATATTCATTCCGTTATAGTTCAGGTCAAAAGTCCCTGCACCAAGCAAAAAATGAAGATAAAGGTGTATGTGAGCTAAGGTGCTTATCCAAACTCAGTTCCAGTTAAAACATGTTTCATCCCAAAATGTCTTCATTATTTCTTATTCCTCCCAAAAAGGAAGTCTGTTAGATCACACAGGTAAGATCCTGGTTCCTGGGGTCACTGATGATGTCGCGCCCCTCACTGAAGATGAGAGGAAGCTCTATGACAACATCAGCTTTGACCTGGAGGAGATGAAGAGTGTGACTGGGGTCAAACACTTCCTACAGGACACTAAGGTACTTGTCTGACCAATTATGGTCATTGCCATGCCAAACATTGAAAATTGGCCTAACAACCATTGGAGTTTGCTATACTAAACTAATCTGGGCGTCAGGATGAAGACGTGTTCGGTCGGTGGGTACTGTAGAAGTCGATGTTTGAGTATTGCAGTATTGAGTAGCTTGGATGAAAAGGTGCCCATTGTAAACGGCCAGCTCCTCAGTCTCAGTTGCTAATATATGCATATTATTATTGGTATTGGATAGAAAACACTCTGAAGTTTCTAAAACTGTTTGAAATATTTCTGTGAGTATAACAGAACTCATATTGCAGGCAAAAACCTGAGAAATTCCACTTCCTGTTCGTATTGTTTCTGGGGGTGGCAGATTTTCAACCAAGCTCTCATTGAAATTACAGGGAGATATGGATGAGTTTTCACTTCCTACGCCTTCCACTAGTTGTCAACAGTTAATAAAACTTTGTCTGATGACTGTAATGTGAAGGGGGGGTCGTATGAGACAGGAAATAGTCACCACTGCCACAAGTTGACCATGCTTTCACCATGCGCGTTCACAGGGGAAGGACCTGCGTTCCATCGGTCATCTGAAGTCATTCTAATTCTCCGGTTGGAATGTTATTCAAGATATATGTAAACAACATTCTAAAGATTGATTCAGTACATCGGTTTACATATTTCTACTGACTGTTACAGGAATTGTTTACCAAACGTGCTAACCAAAGTAGCTAATTGGACATAAATAATGGACATTTTCAAACAAATCAAGCATTATTGTGGACCTGGGATTCCTAGGACTGCATTCTGATGAAGTTCATCATAGGTAAGGAAACATGTATCATGTATTTTCTGGTTTCTGTTGACTCCAATATGACGGCTAATTTGGCTACTGTTCTGAGCTATATCTATAATTCCATGTGTATAACATACCTTAAGGGAACATTTCGAAATTTGTTGTATGGTTAATGAGAAAGTCCATATTGCAAATGTAAGGTCCCTTACTAGACGTCCGAAAACATTTGTAAAATTCGGGGACGGCGTCGGGCCGAGCGGCAGGGCCAGACCTACCGGGAAGTCATCAAATGAACTTTGTCGGACATTCGGTTTTCGTTTTATAAAATAATCAAATTTTGGTCATTTTTCCACTATCCCGGAAAATCCCACAAGAGGGCATAAGCAATCATATTGCAATTTGACAAAACATCACTAATCACGACGGGGCCTTATCTCGAAAACTGAAAATATTTCGAAGCCGAAACTTGGTGAGCAGTTGGCCCCGAACAAGATGGCGTCTAGGCCTCAACGGTTTTTGAGTTATGGCCATTTTTCTGGGATTAAAGGTCCAAAATGAAAATAGAGAAATTATTGTTTCACTTCACGTCAAAGTCAAGGAGCCTCCGGTGTCAATAAAAACAAAATCAGCCATTTATCTATCGTCATTTAAGAGAAATTGTACAATGACAGATTTGTGATGTTCAAATGTAGGTGTTTTTTTTTCAACAGTTACAGATCCAGTTGTAGGGTGTTCATACGAATATTTTTAAAGTGTGCTGCGGAGCTCTGCGAGATTTCTGTGATTTTCTATGATTTTCTGAAATAACACACACTCACTAAACCCTCCGTAAATAACTCAGTTCTTAACGTAAAGACTTAAAACTCAGGATTCTGTAAAGGCATACCCCAATCAGGATATGGGTTTATTTATAGCTTCCTGTGCCAACAGGAAGTGCCTTAAATGGTGTAATAGTGGCTGTTTCCAAGGGTTAAAAAGATCAGATATTTTCAAAACTTCATATGTGTGATTAGGCAACCCTCCTGAACTGTAAAATCAGTCATTTCTCCCAACAGATGTCAAAGAAAAGCTCTCTCACACACACACAGCAAGGATGGAGTGACAAAGTGCGGTGCTTAAAGACACAGAGAGCAGGCAATGGCATTACCATAATCCCAAGGCCGTGCCGAGTTCAACGAGATATCCCGCTTGACCGTAGCTCGCTCGGTCTAAGCGCAGCGACCATTAGAAAAGTAGGCCCAAAATGAAGCCTGCACCACAATGTCATTTGCTTTTGGGTGACAGTGAGAGAACCGTTAGGGTGAGAAACACAATTCGACCTCAGGTACGTTCCTAAGGTCCCCCGATCCGTGCAAGCCTAACCTTGACCGTGTGGCATTAACCCTTCACAGTTAAAAGAAGGTGTTTACATCAAACAGTTTGCATTGACTTCTCTCCCCATAGGAATACATTGCCTGCTCCCCTAAATTCAACCTGGAGCTTATATGGGTTATGAATGCCTTATGAACCTGTCTTCGGTACCAGTCCATCAGGCCACTATAAGGTCTACCTGTGTCGATTCTAAGCTTCCTGGACCAACCGGAAGTGGTTAAAACCGCCCTAAAAGTGTATACCCGTACCCTGCCTGCAGTTTGATAGACATAGTGCATTCAACCCTGTGTAAATCAGTCAGTTTTTATTGTACAGTTCTTACACATGTGTAATTGACAAAAAAAGCGAAAGAATTTCGAAAAACGGTCCAGAAAGCACTTTTTTAAGGGGTGATAAGTTTTTGACAAAAAATTCATTTTTTCAAAATTTGGCTTTTGGATGTTGACTTGGGGCCCATTTCCTATATGAAAAACCACGGTGGAGCGCATACGCCACCTGTTGGATTTTTGAAGTGTTACAACTGGCAATTGCCATATGGCATTTGAAAAACATTTTGCATGAATCAACGCCGAATTGGGTGGTATTGGCCATCGTGTACATGGTTTGCCCTATGCCAATGTTTTCCCATTCATTTTTGTCCATTTCAGGGGGGTATTCCCTTACTTGTATTATCATCTACATTTAGGATGAGTATTTCT